>NC_056728.1:1331315992-1331328492 GCF_019279795.1 Protopterus annectens
ACACACAAACACCGAATACCTAATTTAAAGAATAACAGCCTTAGCACATACAAATATTAAAACTGATGCCTGCCAAACTTTAGAACCTTTACTTAACCATGTAATGGCTGTATTCTGTCATAAAACACAGGAAGCCCCCTGGGAGACATCTTGCATCTGCATTATTACCAAGGTAATTCTGGAACCTGTTTAGAAAAATCAATACAGTTATATAACTGATGACTGTGTTTTGCAAATTCTATATGTCCATAAGGTGATAATGACCCAGATGCACAGTAATGTCAGTAGTAGCTTATGCGTGATACTTGCAATATGCAGCTATGGATTTTGCCCAGTAATGTGCATCAAGCATTTAATTTGCCCACTACATATAAACCACTGAGCAGGTGAATATTAGCTCCATTTGCACATATATAGCAGTAAGCAATACTTAAATATCTATTCTGACTGCACGAGTAAGAACATAACAAAAATGCAGTGAGGGTCAACAGTTACAGAAGCAATCATTCACAACTGATTATGAACTGTAATTAAAAGCATTTATTTGGCAATACATTCACATTAAAGGAACATTCTAAGTAAGAAAGTATTAGCTATCCACAATGTGCATCAGACATATTTACAACCTGAATTCACAAAGAAATATGCAAAAGGCAGGGAAAGTCATCACCACTTGCAAAGGGTGGGTGGGGAGAGAAAGGATTGCAAGCATGACACCACCAAACTAAGTGTATACAAATACAACAAAAATCTGTGTGTGTGTGTGTGTGTGTGTGTGTGTGTGTGTGTGTGTGTGTGTGTATGTGCGTGTGCGTGTGCATGTGCATGTGTGTGCGTGTGCGTGTGCGTGTGTGTGTGTGTGTATGTGTGTGTGTGTGTCTGCATGAACACAGTTAAACACTGTGCTAGCACTATGTCCTGGAAGCTGTGCATGGTACACTGACCATTTCAGCATTGTAGCTCTTGTCTCTGAGAACTACCTCTGCAAGTGGTTGCACTACCAGTTCCATGGATCTAGAAAAAATTTGTGGTGCTACCTGAATGTGAGTGATGTCTTCTGGATGAGCTCTCATCATGACTACGTCCATGAGCATGACCATGACCATGTGGCCGACCACGTCTGGCTGTGGACTCCACAATCACATATGGAACAGTGGAAGTAGTGCCAATATGGGAGTGGGACCTTGCATGGCCACATTACTAGCACCAGATGATGCAGTTGCTCTACAGCAATACAGATGGTGACCCTCCCCAGCGCATATTCCATTACAGACACTGCCTGATCCAGTAGTTCATGCATACTTTACAAAGAGTCACCCACATGGTTCAGGCAGTCCCACACATCAGAATGCACAATGTTTAGTGCTCACACTATATCTTCTGAGACCTTGGTAAAATGTGCCTGCACCTCCATTATGGCATTGCACATATGTCATGTAGCACCTGGAGGTGGGTGGACAGGAGGCCTCCTCTGAGTACCTCTACCAACATGCTTGCATGGCAGTTCACCATCAAGATGTCTATGGGGAGAAGCAACTAGTTCTTCAGCTGGAGTAACCACACTGTGTCACTCTCAACCTGTTCTATGCCTGAGGTCTCTGAGTCATGGGTATGCGTAAGCATACTGACTGTGTCTGAAATAGGCAGAGGAGATGTTAGTGGCACAAACTCAGTGTCAGACTGACCCTCTGCATTCCTAGACCATGCCTCTTCATCATCAACATCATCATCAAGAGTCCAGGATTTTTGTGGCACTCATTGTAAAGCTATATAATCAGAGGTTACTGCAGGGGGATATACCAAGTCTCCTTATAAGGCTGAGACTTGGAATAGTTTGGCTAAGGCTGTCTCCAGTACAACTGGCATCCCATGCACTGGGAAGCAGTGTCACCACCATTACAGTGACATGAAAAGCACAAGCTGGGCCTCCGGAGAGGTTATTGGAGCATTTATTTAAGACTGCATACACCCCTCAGTTGTGTAAGTGTACTAACCCATCACCTATGATATGGCTGCAGCAGAGATAGCTGAAAGCTTTGTGGTGAATCAGGAGACACTAACTCACGGTTTAAGTATGCAACAGGTCTGAATTTAAGGCAGAGAAGTATTTTCAGTCCATTACTGTATATCATCTTCAGCAGCCATGACCTAACTTTTATATCAAGCATGTATGCCTACTCCAGTAGTGCTTGGCGATTACATTAGGCAATGAGTACATCAGCTTAATTGTGGGTGGGTTCAATACCCAGCAACCCACTTTTGATTTTTTTTCAGGATATTATTTAGAAGATAGTAAGTACAATACTGCATAGCATTAACATTTAACGTTTGGCAAATGCAATTATAACCTTAGAAAGCAGATATATTATATGACACAGTGAAATACATGATTTATTAGTCATATCATACCATTGGGAATGATTGATTGATTGATTTTATGACACATAAATGTCTTCAAATCATATCTGGATGTGGCCAAGATATATAAATGGATTTCTCCTATTAGATTATGTATTGAACTAAAAATATTGTGATATATATGTGTGTATGTGTGTGTGTGTGTGTGTGTGTGTGTGTGTGTGTGTGGTGTGTGTATATATATATATATATATATATATATATATACATATAGATATATATAGATATATATATAGATATATATAGATATATGTATATACATATATAAATATACATATATATATATATATATATATATATATATATATATATATATATATATATGTGTGTGTGTATGTGTGTATATATATATATATATATATATATATATATATATATATATGTGTGTGTGTGTGTGTGTGTGTGTGTGTGTGTGCATCTACTTTGTTTCATTGAAAGCTCATTTCAGTGAATTTGAATTCACCTTGACCAAATCACTGAAAGCTCAAATTACTGAAAGCTCATTTCACCGAATCTCATTTCACTGAAGTGAAATAGTGGCACTGTGTAGAGTTCTGTAAGGCAAGTAAAAGGTATATGCCCATTTTCCCACTGTAGTCTGATCCTGGAGTTAGTATATATAGTTGAAGGGGTGGGGGCACAGCCCCTCACATTGGTGGTGTGTGGGGCATAGCCCCCTACCTAGTTTGGTTTTATATTATATTTCACCGTAAGCTTCAGAACGATACATTTTAAACCATAGACATGCATACTTACAACACAAATGACTAACTCTTTCCAGAAGACAATATATACCCAAACTAAGTTGTGGACTGCTTTGTAACTTAACAAAAAAAAAAAAAACACACAAACATTCCATACCCTCATAGCTCTGTGTCTGGCATCACTTGTTGCTTTAGATGGGCTGTCTGTGTGAACAAATCAAATTGCTGAGCATTTATGTTATTTGCTCATGGTACCATTACCCAAATCTAATAATGACAGTCTAGATGAATAAATATATGTCATATCCCATGTTTATGTAGATAGCCCTTTTTTCACTTGGATTGTATGGAAAGTGTCTTTTTTTTCACAGTTCTTTGTTTTCTACCTGAATTAATTTGCACTGTGATGTGTGTGTGTTGGTGATAACAATATGAATTGAAGTAATATTGTTACCAACTTGAAAACCTTTGACCAGAAAATGTTGAAATATAAAAAGCTGCAAATAGAGGTCATTTACTTTAGGGAATGCATTCACATGGGTCTACTTTACATGGTCGACTTTTTACAAAGTCGACTTTCATATGGCCAAGACCACTTGATCGACTTTCAGAAAGCCAATCATGTAAAATAAACACAAAAAACACAATGAACCCACACCCCTCTTTACTTAAATATACCAACTCTGAGATCACACTACAGTGCAGAAGAGGGAAATTTTCCCATTTTGCACTGTACAGAGATAGCAGTTCCTCATGGTCGGCTTTTCAAAAGTTGATCATATGGTCTTGGCCATATAAAAATCGAATTTGTGAAAAGTCGACCATGTAAAGTAGACCCATTCACAGGCAACATATCCCTAAAGGTTTACAGCAGGGGTGATATCCTACTGGTCTAGTCAAAAATTCTCTGTTCCATTGTAAATTGCTCCTCCTATTTGACAAAGAAGGGCTCAAGTTTCTTGAACTGCTTATAAAACACTACAGTTCGCAAGCCGAGATCCTAAAGGATGACCTAATGAAACTCAAGAATGAAATAAAAACTGACAGAGATTTTACATGTTATTAGTACGACTTTTGTTGTATTTTTTCTAGCATTGATCATACTGTTTCAAGATTAAAAGAAGCAAAAACCAGAAAAATGGAGAGGGACAAACTAGTTTATGAAAATGGTATGGCCTACTTTCCTTCCACTTTGTCGCTGATTTGGGGGAATTCAGATATTGCTAGTCAGAATCAAACTAAAGCTATTAACAACTTTGACTGTAATGTAAATACTTCCAGCTCTTCTACTACTAATATTGAGGGCATGAATGGGAACTATACCAAGCCAATTAGACAGAGTGAATGAATAAGGGACCGCCAGCCACAGGCACATTTATTTGCTGAACACAATCCATCCAGCGCTGGCACATATAATCTGGATTTTCACGAGCCCCAGAAGAGGAACCAACCCAATTTCCAAGGTGGTGCATGGTGCAACCAGTGGTCAAGAAACAGAATCGACAATGGAGGTAGAGGACGAAGATCTTTTCATACAAGTAAATGACTTGGGGAAGAGAGTTAGCATTTCCAGTACTAATCACTGAACCTATGAACCTATGAATCGATGGCAGAGGTAGAGGATGAAGATACTTTCATACAAGTAAATGACTTGGGGAAGAGAGTTAGCATTTCTACCAATAGACAAGATGACTTTAAAATTTATAACTTTTCTTCCCAGCCTGTAGTCCCTGAATTAATAGAAGTATTGCCTAAGGGTCTCTCATATGTTCCCACTACAAGGGCTGATTTACCTAAAATACTGTTAGATTTAAAAATTTATTTACACAAATTAAATTTGAATGTTCTCTTGGCTAACAAATCTGAGATGAGTAGTGACTTTAAAATTTCCAGTTTCTTTAACTGTCCAATGCATGTAACTTTGGGTTTATTTGAGAAACTGTGTGAGATGGATTTCATGGCTGTATTATCGGGACCAATTTTTGAAAACAAAGAGACAACTTAATGCAGATGGAAATACAAGCATTGCGCCAGTTGAAAATGAAGAATGTGAGGGTTATGAGATCTGACAAGGGAGTGGGTTAATATTTATGGATGAGGGGAATTACAAAACAGGATGTTAAAACTATTATATAGTGATGCTTATGTTAAAGTATCTATTAATGAACTAAATGGGGCATACCAGCATGTGAGGGCCTCTATTAATGATTTGTTTATACTAGGCCGTATTGATATAGACACCTATAATTATTTAAACATAATGTCCCCTTTAACACAGTTATATTTGGGATCCCTGAAATCCATAAAGATTTGGAGGAGTTTGCATGTTCTCCCTGTGTTCATGTGGGTTTCCTCCGGGTACTCCGGTTTCCTCCCACATTCCAAAGACATGCATCTGGAGCATTTCTCCCCGGGCCTCCACTGAAAACAGGCTCAGTTGAACCTAGTCAGACTTTCCCGGTCAACAAAATGATAAAATAATAAATAAAAAATAAATCCCCCCTTACGGCCTATCGTAGATGGAAGAAATTCCATCATGTATGCCTGTGCCAAAATTGTGGATAGTAAGCTGAAAAAATATCTACATACTGAACCTCAAATATGTCAGGATTCTTTGAGCTTCTTACAAGAGCTTAATGAATTAAATACACTAATGAATATAACTTCCTGATTATTGATGTTAAAGATTTATACATCGTCATCCCTCAGGGTGTTGGTATAATGTGGGTTACCGAACTCTTACTTGAAAAAGGAGTTGATGGGGACGAAATAAACTTAATTGAGAGTTTATTAGAAGTAGTATTAACTAGCAACTATATTTAAGTTAACAAAGAATGTTTCTTGCAAAAAGTGTTGTTGCAATGGGGTCACCTTGTGGAGGTAGCTTTGCAAATTGTGTGATGGCATATGGGGAGAAATATTACCTATTTGAGAACACCAGATTCGTAAATAAGAAACACTGGTACATTAGATATTTGGATGATATATTTGTAATTTGGAAGGGTGATTTACATCTGTTGACACCTTTTTAGATGATTTGTCCTCCATGACCTCATTTTTACAATTTACTTAGCAATTTGAAACTGAACAAATATCTTTTTTGGATGCTCAACTGACTAAAGATAAAGTGAATGGAAGATATATAGCAAATATTTTCAGGAAACCAACAAACTCAAATAATTTTCGACACTTTTAGAGTTCCCACCCATACCATCAAAAAAGAGCCATAGTAAAGGGCTAATTGGTTACAGCAGCCAAAATGATTTCCCTAGACAAGGATATTGAACTTGAATGTAATATTCTTAGAAATATATTCCTAAGGAGAGCATATCCTTCCAATTTGATTGAAGACCTAATAGGTTAAGTTGAAAGGAAAAGGATGGCAGGCCATTTTATGCCCATTTTAAATAAAGGCATCAATAATTATGAATGGGGCCAGACTTCTGTGGACTCACTACATAGTAATAATAGCATTAGTAATATCCCCAGTTTAAGTTATAATGTTAGATTTACTACAATTTTTTCAAGTGATGCTAACATTTTGAGAGACATTTTAATGAAAATTGGGCTTTAATAAGTGAAGATGCAATTATTAGAACAAAGTTGGGAGATAGGCCTAAATTGACATTAAAAAGAGGACGTAATATTAAAACACTCCTTGAAGAAAAATTGACCCCCCCATATTCCAAATCTGGGAATGAAAAAATGTGGTAGGTGACAACATTGTAAAAACATTGAAGTAACAAAAACTCTCGAAATACATAGCAGAAGTTATAATGTGAAGGGAAAGTAGGATTGCAATAGTAAAGAAGTAATTTACTTAGCAGAGTGCCAATTATGTAAATGTTTTTACATAGGGAAAACAGAATGGCCCCTTAGACAGCGTATATACGAACATCAGTATAATATTAGTAAATGTAATACAATCAATGCCTTAGCCATGCATGTCTTAGAGAACCCAAACCACTATTTTTCATTATTTGATAATTGAACAAGTGGATACTAATGTGATGTGTGGCCCCTGGTCATTAAAACTAGAAGAAAGGGTGCTGCTCTTGCAGCTAAGGCTTAATGCTCATGCCTACCCTGGCTTAAATGATCATTGTACCCTAAATGTGTTTCAAAATAAAAATCATTGCAAAGATGAGGATAATACTTATTAATTTATTCTTAAATTTTTATGATATATCTACATAAATATATATATATATATATATATATATATATATATATATATATATATATATATATATATATATGGGTCTACCTGAGATGGTTGACAAGCCATTTGATCGACTTTCATTTGGTTGACAATTCATTTGGTCGACAGGCAGATTTGCCCCCTCCCTAATGTTGTGGACCCTGGAGTTGATATATATAGTTAGGGGGGGTGTGGGGGGGGGCAAAGCCCCCCACATAACATGCTTGTCGACCAAATGAATTGTCGACCAAATGAAAGTCGATCAAATGGCTTGTCGACCATCTCAGGTAGACCCATATATATATATATATATATATATATATATATATATATATATATATATATATATATATATGGGTCTAGGACACATGCTCGACTAGCATATGTCCGAATCACAAAACATCGAACCCACATACACGAAAGCACTTAACATCAAAAAGCGCTTCCATGTATGTGTAGTTAAAAAAAAAAATCTATGTTTCTACAGGGGGCTTTGCCCCCCTGCACCCCCCACCCCGCCTACTTTATTATTCTCACTCCAAGATCACACTACAGTGGGCAAAAAGGAATTTTCCCTTACCCGCACTGTAGTCCAAGCTACAAAACAGCCACACATACATGGAAGCACTTGTCGATGTTAAGTGCTTTGGTGTATGTGTGTTCAATGTTTTGTGATTCGGACCTATGCTAGTCGAGCATGTGTCCGGATCTATATATACATATATATTTAACATTTGTTGACCGGGAAAGTCCGACTGTGGGAGGAAACTGGAGTACCTGGAGGAAACCCACACTAATACAGGGAGAACATGCAAACTCCACACCGAAGGCACCCCACCAAGACTCAAACTGGAGAACCTCTTGCTGTGAGGTGCCAACATTAACCGCTGCACTACTAGTCCACCCTATACATACACACATATATATATATATTTCTATTTATGTAAATTGGATTAAGATTTTATTATGTAGGAACCATGAGTTGTGAGTTGTACTGTGGCTTTCAAAATGTGATGTGTATGTGACATCATTTATTAGGAGGGTTATTTAAAAGGTGAAGCATGTGATCTTACATTTTCTGAAGAAGTTCATTGATTTAGAGTGACCAAAAGCACTAACAATAAATTAATTTTGTGCTAAATCATGGTGATTCCCTTCATCTCCATTTAAGTGGTTACAAAGCTTTAGGAATTATTTCCTTGTAGGAATATATGCAGTAGTATCCCTATGAGATTAATCTTATCTTTTCTGTTTGATCTGGTGAATGCTGTCTCCCTAACCATCTGGCTTAAGCTCATATCCTTGTAGTGCTTTACTATGGAGATAGACTACTTATTAGCATTCTCATTCAAAAATGATTTGTTGCTAAATTACAGACCAACCCAAACGAAACTTAAGTTAATTCCTATTACATATATGGCCATTTACACAATAAACCAATTGAGTATTTCCCATGCTGCCCACAGCAAGCTATTCACTTATGACTTAATGCTGCTTGTGTAACTTGCAAACTGAATGTACGTATTAGGAGCCCACATTCACGCAAAATGTTGTGAAGCTATGAATTGTTTCCCACAACTGCAGGAGTCATAGTTTAAATGTACAAAGGCCAGCAATGCAAAGATGCAAGTTGTTAAAGTCATTTTAAAATTGAACATTAATAGAGACAAATTGAAGACACAGAACCTTAATAAAGTGTCTTTTTCCAAATGAGTACATACGGTGGCTTTGTTATTTAATTATAATACAAGAATTAAACAAATCTTAGTTTTGCAAATACATGAACCCCCATTTGAGCTCCACCCCAAAAATGTAAAGAAGATGTATCAGTACAATTATTCAAGAAATATGAAAACTATTTCTTTACCTATTTTTTAATACACTACTTAAGTGTTTTAATTATTCCCACCATTTATTCTTTTCAGTCGGCATAATACAGTCAGCTTTTTCGGTGTATATTTCCTTGTATATTCAACAAGTTCTTCGCATGCATACAAAAAAAAAAAATCAAAGCCAAGTCAATATGAAGTTTAACACCTGAAATGAAATTAAATCACCTGTGACCCAATCTGATTCTGCATGGAGAAGGTACCATCAGTATAAAATTTCACAATTTCTTTTATATTTTCAAGAATTAAATTACAAAATGAAACTACCTCTAATAAATAATACTAAGAAAAAAAATCAGCTGTCAGCAAAATAAATGCAATACCAACTCCCGTATATTTTGAAGC
The DNA here is from genome assembly GCF_019279795.1 of Protopterus annectens. Lineage (NCBI taxonomy): Eukaryota > Metazoa > Chordata > Ceratodontiformes > Protopteridae > Protopterus > Protopterus annectens. The sequence goes on from NC_056728.1 coordinate 1,331,325,550, forward strand.
AACATCGTGATGTTCACTAGCCCTGGTAAGAAGTCTCCGCCCTGCCCCTACTTAATCTCTCAGCTCAGAAAACACCTAACAAATTTTCAGAGCAGTATCTAAGGGTGTCACTTTCTATCCCCTTCTAAGGGTGTCACTTTCTATCCCCTCTACTACATACATTCCATAGATTAACATATCATATGACAAAGTACCCTACTGTCATTTATCTTTCCCATTCAAACCTCTTTAGTGCAAAAACCAAGTTACTGACTTATAAGTATATTGACAGATTTAGAAAATTTTCCAGCCATCTAGAATGCATCCCCTACCATTTTCCATACCGATTAGTATATGTATTACTTGAAAATGCATTCTAAAACTTTTGAACTCATCTATTATTTTTTCAGTCCACAATGGTGGAACATCATCTGAAGAAGGTATCATCCAACAGCCCTAGTCTCTCCTGTTTCAAAAATGCATGAGGGATATATCATCAAACAACTCACCACCTATTTACTTACGCACAACCCCCTCTCATTGACAACACACAGCTTGTGGTCCGGGTACAGTATGCTGATGATTACTTGTCCTTACTTCAAAGAATAGCTTCATAGTCAACTCAATAATGGCCAAATGACTAACTCAGGCTTTATAGACCTCTCTAAAGTCTCAAATACAGCCTATTCTATATTGATTGTATATTTGTATATTTAAAAGATCTAGGAGTTTGCCTGGAACTCGGGCAAGAGCTCTCAGCACAACTAGGCACCGTATTTAACCAAAGCCTGTGGTCCAGCTTCATCCCAGCAGAATGGAGGACAGCCACTGTCATCACCTCTGCACAAAGGTGGAGTGTCCACTGACCGGGGAAATTATGGGCCCACCAGCCTAACTAGCCTGGTCTGCAAGGTCATGGAATGCATTATCATGGACTTTATAAACAAGGACACTGGCAACCTCCAAATGCTTGATCCCACACAGTTTGGTTTTATTAAAGGGAGATTATGTCTGTAAAACTTGGTCACCTTCTTCGAAACAGTCACCAAAGCCATGGATGAGGGTAAGACAGTGCACATTTCCTACCTTGACCTAGCCAAAGCCTTCGACACTACTCCCCACTCGGCCATAATAGATAAATTCTCCCCACTAGGCATCAACCCATATGTTACCAGATGAGTAGCTAACTGGCTCACTGATAGAACTCACTCAGTCAAAATAGGGGAAGCCTCCTCTAGTAGTAGATGTGTTACAAGTGGTGTACCCGAAGGATTGGTCTTGGGGCCTTTACTGTTTGGGATATACTTTTCTGAGGTTCAAGCCAAAACCAGTGGTCTGTGGCTGATCATGTTTGCAGAAGACTGCAAGCTGGGCACTGTCATAAATTCTCCTAGTGATGTGAACATGCTCCATGAGGGCCTTAACCAAACTAATGACTGGTGCCAGAAGCATGGCCTCACACTAAATACCAAATAAAGTATCATTAACCCTTTGGGGAAAATGTGTCCACACTAATTATCACATTAATAACAATGCACTAAGCACACAATCAGTCATGAGTGAGGGACTTGGGCACCCAGGTTGATAGCAACCTGACTTTTGATGACCATGTTGCCTCCGTTGTATGGAAGGCTTTCTACATGGCTCACCTCATAAGTAAGGGTATTTCATCCGGGAACAAGGATGTTATAACATCCCTGTACTCCTCTCTTATCAGACACATTATTGAATACAATGCCACCTTTGGTATGTACCTTGCCATACACATCCAGCAGTTGGAGAAAACACAGAGGTTCATGACCAGGAAAATCCAGGGTCTCAAACACCTATCCTATACAGATAGGCTACAAACCTTGTCCCTCTACTCAGTCTCATGCAGACTGCTCAGAAATGACCTGTGTCTGGCATACGAGGCCATCTCAGACTCAGCCTTAATGGAGTTGCTGCATATCCGTAAGTCAAACTCCACTTGTGCAACCCACACACAAGTCTCAACCTGGTCTGTGACATTAATAGAACTTGTTGGCAGTATAGATTTGTGTCCCAGTGACTCCCCCCATCTGTGGAATATACTTCCTCTCCATGTCAAGTAGAGTACCTCACTAGCCCTCTTTAAGAAGGACCTGGACAACTGGATGGGAAACAGAATATATACCCCTGGGATCCCACCTGTGTCCCTGCTGGACAGGGAAAACAGGTGGTGACTTTGTGGGAACATGTGTTAAATTCTTGGGTAGGCTTATAAGGGCCTCTGGGCCAATAGCCTAGTATTGTCCTATGAACCTATGAACCTAGGCATTTACAAAGTAGTTTACCCATTATTATTATTTGGCTTATGTCCAACCTACATGATGGAGTAAAGCCCTGCCCAGGTTGAACGGATCTATTCTGGGGTCCCTAGTCATCCATAACATGTCTGATACTTTTTAACAGCATTCTGTTGACAGCTTCCTGGCCAATTCATCGCATACAATATACCAATTATTATGATTTACTAAATTCTACCAACATAGCTGTAAATTTGCTAGAAACCCTCAGAAATTCTCAAATTTCAAGAGTAGCAATCTGACTTAGGTCTTACTTGAATGTCAATAAATCTAAAGTTATACTCTTCACAATAATTTACTTAATCCATGTTTATCAAATGGTCACTTTATTCTAACAATTTCTGGTACTAGAATAGAAGTAGTAGACAACTTTAAAAGTATAGTTGCCCTCACGTATCAGAATTTGTCAGCTGACTAACATGTTATGAAAGTTGTTAACAAATTAGACACTCAGGTTACTTTATAGATATAACTATTCCTAACAAGTCATGTATAGATCAGCACACAGTGAGCATACTGGCTACCTGTCCTTTATGCCAGTCTCATGTTTACCATTTTACATAGCACTAAATTTCAAAATGAAAAGCAAACCTATAATAAGACAGCAATATTTGCTTCTAATCTTCTGTACAGGTCC
>NC_056728.1:1331333492-1331350992 GCF_019279795.1 Protopterus annectens
GCTAAATCTGAGACTTGAGTACTGTTCTGTAGTGTGTTTGTTAGTTTTCTGAGTTTTCATTCATTACTTATCATCTTGGTTTCATCAAGTTTGAATGTTTACATCATATTTGTTTTATTTTTATTTATTTTACATTTGTTGACCGGGCTAGTCCAACTGGATATATGTCCATTTTCAGTAGAGGCCCGGGGAGAAAAGCTCCACAAGTTAAACAACCTATATAAGGACAATGATATTTACAAAATACATTTGAACTATTAATTAGAAAGTCACACAAAACATGTCAAAAAATGAGAAATGTATAGAATGTACTTTATAAGCAATACTTGAACACACTCATACTATAAAATTTACACACAAGTCCTAAAAAAGTAGGCTGGTTTAGTTGATAAGACATACACTATATACATAGGTATATGCCCTCAATAAGATAAGTGATAAAAATTATGTAATAATGGGAAGGGAAAGTTGTTTAATCTGGGTTAGCACAGGGGCTTAGCCAGTGTGATTTGAGGTAAGGTTTAAGTTTACTTTTAAATAGGTTAACTGAGGATAGTAAAGTTAGGTGATTGGGGAGACTGTTCCAGGTTTTACCCACTGTATTAGAGAACAGGGTGTTCCCTGCTGAGTTATTGGATTTAGATATTTGTGCTAGTAGTTTGTTAGATGAGCAAAGTATTTTGAGATTATTATAGGGGGTGACCAAGGAAGTGAGCATAGGAGTATTTTGTGGGTGGTACAGGATCTTGTGGGTTACAATTATTTGATTGAATAATATTAGGTTTGGCAATTCAAGCCAGTCTAGTTGATTCAAATTGATACAATGATGGGTTCTATAGGATGACCCTGCAGCAAATCTGGCAATATCGTTGTATGAGGTAGTCAGCTTATTCAGAGCACTTTTACATAATTTGGTATAGATGGGAGAGGCATAAAGCAGAGTAGATACAAGGTGGGTGCGGGCAATGGTAATTCTGGTTAATTGAGTCGGAAAGGGTTTGATCCTATAGAGGGAACCTAATTTCTTATTAACTGTTTTTATAGTGTTATTGATGTGAGGCTCATAACAGAGATTATTATCAATTAGAACCCCAAGTAGTTTAGTGGTAGTATCAGGAGATATAATGGTTCCGTTACTAGAGATTACAGTAAAGTTAAGTGGGGAGGTTCTACGGGTGGGTGTGAATAGTAGCATTTTTGTTTTCTTTGCGTTTAAGATAAGATATCTATGCAGGAGCCAATTTTCAACTGTATTAAAGGTCTTTTGGGTTAGGAATTTTAAGTTCTGATGGGGAAGTGGCAGAGCATATAAGTGTGGAGTCATCTGCATATTGGATGCAGGTGGTTTGTGGGATAACAGAGTGGAGGTCATTAGTAAAGATTGAGAAAAGTAAAGGTCCCAATATGGATCCTTGTGGGACTCCTAGGGTAACTGGAAGGTGGGAAGATAAGGTTTTTGCCCATAGTACAGCTTGTTTTCTATTATCTAAGTAGGACTGGAACCACTGAATAACAAGATCATCCAATGACAGGTTTCTAAGAGTGTTTATGAGGAGGTGATGGTTGACCATGTCAAAAGCTTTCGACAGATCAATAAAGAGGGCTGAGAATAGGGTGTCATTATTACGATTTCTATTAAAATGGTCAGAAAAGGATAAAAGAGCAGAGGTGGTGCTATGAAATGGTGTAAAACCATGTTGACAGTTGGCTAGTAGATTTTTTTCAATTAGATGGGTTAAAAGTTGCCTGTGAATACATTTCTCCATTATCTTTGCAACAGGGGATAATATGGCTATGGGCCTGTAGTTGGAAGGGTTCTTTGGAAGTCCCGCCTTTGTGCAGGGGGATAATGTGGGAGACTTTCCAGATGGATGGGATGTATCCTTCAGTTATTGTTCTATTAATAAGGATGGATATGGGGTAAGCAATTTCTTTAGCTGATTTTTGCAGGTATTGTGCAGGTAGTTGATCTGTAGAGAGTGTGGTGGGTTTAAGCTGGTGGATAAGTTTACAGACAAGGGATGTGGGAACTGGTTGAAAATGAAATAGGAGAGAGTTATTGATCGTGGCTGTGCTAGAGCATATGGTGTTAGGAGATAGTTGGTTGGCCAGGGATTTAACAGTTTCTGTAAAGAAAGTGTTAGATGAGTTGGCTATTTGGGTAGGGTTATTATGATTAGAGCCAGAGGGAGTGGGAGTGCAAGAGTGTCCTGGGTGTAGGAGGTTATTTATGCCTTGCCAGAATTTTTGTGTATTTTTCTGGTGGGCTTGTTGAAGGTGGCAGTAGTAATTCCTTTTATCAGACACTATTGCTTTTTTAATTTCATTTCTTAGCTGCCTAAACCTTATATTTCAATGCTTATAATTTTTATGTTTGTAAATATTTTATCTAAACAATGTGGCATCTGTTCTGTGTTCTCCACTGGGTCTGCAATTTACATCTGTGTAGAATGACTAAATTTTCATTTAATGCTAGTCTAAATAATTACCTTGGAACTTAAAATACTATAATTTTTCCAAGACGGCTGCAATGGTGATCATTTACGCGGTGCTGGTCAAGTCAATATTGTTATACATGAAGGATTTATTCTTCTTTACAATAAAACTACCATGCAGTTACAGTTGCAGTGTTACAGCATGAGACCTGTTTTTAGTGTGAAATCTCAGCAGCTTGTGGATAAATTGTTCAGTGAGGAACGTAAAGAATTACAGAACACACTTATGACTGCATACTAAAATTATCTTAAATAAATTACGAAAATTCTGTAAGAATAATTCCTTCCACTCTGAACACATTGCATTAAACTACAAAACATTTTGCTTGTACATGATGGAACTCGGAATATGCTGTGAAGTAAATATTTACCTTCCTACTGCGTTAAGCCAGTTTCTAATATCCCACGATGGTGATTTGTTTTGTCACATCTGAACTGGCTTTGTTCTGTAAAGAGTATCAAAAAATGAAGCAAGTGAACTTAAACTGGACAGCATCTTCTAGGAAAAATGAGATTTTATGCAAAAGACTGCATTCTGAGGTCACTCTTGATAAGCTAGTTGTGAAGGTAGTAGAAGAGAATGAATACTTGTTTTCATAAGGAAAACTGCTGTTTGTATAGCTAATGAGAGTGTGTTTCAGATGAGAAACGTTCTGTGATTCAATACTTGCAGCTGAAATGGCTACACAAGAAAAGAGTCTGGAAATGTATGTGTGTGTGTGTGTGTGTGTGTGTGTGTGTGTGTGTGTGTGTGTGTGTGTGTGTGCGCACAACAGCATTCTCAATCTGATAAGAAAACAAAATGATTATATAAGATTTAATTTCCTTATATATTCAGTGTCAAGCAGGCACAGATGTGCTGCTTTTGAATGGTTTTCCTGGATAACAGGCACTTCTGCTGCGTAAGGTGATCAATGCCAGACTGCACTAACCAAATGTACTGATTGCTTGATACACAACTTGTAATACAATTCTCCCTAATTTTTCTAAGTTACTGATTTCTCCATGGTGGACTGGAAAACCATTGTCACTCCACCTCCACAGTGATACTGCTTAAAGTTAGTTGTTTGCAATACTAAATGAACAGCAGCTGGCCTTATGAATAGCTAATAAGAAAGGATGTTACTGGCTGGAAGTAGGGTCTATCCAACTAAATAGCGCTTGGGGAAACACAACTAATAAACAGGTAAAGTTTTTCAGGAGTTAAGGGTTTAACAGAAAACCCATGAAGTGTTTTTGGGAACACAGCAATGACAGGCACTGTGTTCAGTTCCCCTGCTACCTAAGGTTCATTATTCTGTGAATATAAAGACAAAAAAAAATTATAATAGGGGCACAATAAGAAAGCAAATGCTTAAGCCTTACAGTAAAAATGAACAATCTTATCAGCACAAAATCTTGTTAGTGATGCAGCTTTTGTAAACTTATTTTTATATCTTCCCATTTTATGGCTTGGAATCCTTTTACATTTTGCAAACCATTCTTACAAAGCAGTATGAGAAAAAAAAAAAGAAATGTAACTATGTCTCTGGATATAATGAGTCATTCTGCAAAATTCATGCAACCAGTGTTTGTTCCTCTCTGTTATCCAGACCTCACGACATCACTTGTTTTAAAACAATAGTCACTAAACTACAAATTACCTCCTTAACCCTGTTGCTGAGGCAAGGATATTGCATGAAACATAACTGATTTCACTCTTTCAGCATCCCAATGTTGGACATATAATTTAGTTCAAGCAACATTATTCAAATATGGTTCAGTATTATTTATATAACAGCACACAATATGTTTTGACAAGCATGAAATAAATCTGAATCCCTCTTTAATAACCTCCTTTATAACATAATTTCAAACAGATAGCTTCTTTAACATATTTCTACATACAGAATTTATAATGATAGGCAATCAATTAATGAATAATTAGTAATCAAATGTGAATCACTGCAAAGTTTTTTACCTAGAAGAGTTTAAGTTATTTACTATTTGACTGTGATGATGTATTTCTTTTTCTTCAAAATCTATATTGCGGGGGGGGGGGGGGGCAGAACCTAGATGGCCAGCTGAGAGCAGTGAATTTTGAGAGTGCCATAAACTAGTATAATAACATAGGAAAAGTTTATTATTTTCAAGTTTAAAACATCAGAAATTTATAGATAAACTACTACACTACATAAGTATCAATTTTGGGGGAGATATACAAACATTTTCCTGTCAAGTAACTTGAGATATATTGAGTCAGTGAATATGAACAACTCAAGGAATTCTCATCCAGATGCTGCTTTAAAAAAAGAACTGCAACTGATGACATCTACCTTACAGTAACTATCTTTGAAGATGGATGGCGTCAAAAATGACTTAGAAAACCTCAAATTAAATTCTCAAAAACAGACTGATACTCTTAAGGAACTATTACAGCAATGCCATACAAAAATAACAAATATAGAGACTTCTCTAAATGATATTGAAGGGAGACTCAAAGAGGAGGAATTCCAAAAAGAATTTCTGCTTAAACAGAATACATGGCTAGTTAACAAAATAGATGACTTAGATAACAGGGAAAGGAGAAACAATGTAAGGATCTTTGGTCTGCCTGAAAACACTGAAGGGGAAGACATGATTTCATTCTTAACAACCTGGATTCCTAAATGTTTAGACTTGAAAGAGGGACTTTCATTTGGAATTGAAAGGGCGCATAAAGCATTGAGGAAACCTGCTTCTAAATGAACAAATACTCCACCTAGATCCATAGTTATAAATTTTGTTTCATTTCTGGACAAAGAACTAATATTAAAATCTGCTTGGATAAAATCACTCTTAAAATACAATCAAAGTCTAATAAGGTTTGACAATGATTATTTTTCCAGAATACTAGAACAAAGGAAAAAAGTCTGGCCAATAATAAAACTGTTGAAACAAAACAGCATTAAAGCATGGCTGGCCTTTCCAGCCAAGATAAAAATACTTTTTGCCAATCAGATGAGAACTTTTAATCACTTACAAGAAGCTACTATATTCATCAAAAACAACAACATAGTGTCTGTCCAAGAAGAAATGGAATGGATAGCCCCCTACTCTTAAAAGAATAAAAGAAACAAATCCTTGGACTGATGCTAGAAAGAAGAAACAAAAAAACTGATTCCAAGATAGCTGTCCCAAAAAAAATAACTCTTACAACTACATCTCTCAAAGTAGCAACTGATATGCCACATCACTTATCATATGTTTTTATTTAAAAAAGGAGGGTTTCTTAAACAACTGAGAAACAGTAATGATTTACTCAGAATGTTCAGAGTCCAATAATTCTTCACAAACAAAGGTAAGTCAAGATGGGTTACTATTTACATTATATATAAGCCAAACAAAGCAAAATATAATACAAACATAGACATTTCTATTCCTCTACTTGAACTCAGTGAATACTTATCTTGTTCATTTTTCATTGATTTTACTTATAGTAATTTAAGTAATTAATTAATTCAACAAGGTACCAATCATCAGAGTTCAGACTCAAATGCAACAACTTTACATCATATATAATAGCAGTAACAGTAGAGTGTTTGAAAAAAATGCTGTCATGGAGACTAATGCCTTCTTCAGTTAAAGTATGATTTAGAAATGCCATGTATATCCTGGCTGAATAATAGTAGGAAGCTCTTAGTACAGATGTCATTATTATTCTGTCTAAACATAGTTAATTTCAATTATGGCAGGTATCATAGCTTTGAGTGCTCTTTGATTAAGCCTGGCTTGGTGTGGGTGGATGTAGCTGTGTATAGCAGCTGTTGTATGCTGCTGTTTTTGTCTCTGGGAAGCTATGAGTTGTGTCTTGTGATCAAACTTTACTGATGCTTTTTTATTATGAGGAGGCATTTGGTGTTTTAGCCTGGATCCAGGGGAAAGGGCTGGATAAAACTGTGATTTGGAATATTTTGGAAGAGAATAGTTTGTTTATGCATCTGCTGAGTGAGAGGTGGGAAAGCTGGAAGAATGTGTTATCTCTTGTTGTGGCAACTTGTTGGGAGTTTTTTTTTTTATCTGTTTGATCTCTGTTCTTTTCTTGGCTGCTGCTTTGCTGAAATGGAGGAAATTTAAGCTTGAAGTTGCAGTGAAGTGAATCTTTGCTTCAGGTGAATTGCAAGGCTCTGGTATGCAGTATACAGACACACTAACAGAAACAGTACTCCCTGGTTGCTATGGTAATGGAGACAGAGTGACAATAATGCTTAAAGGCTCTGAGGTGCCTCCGGGATGATTCTCGGCAATGAAGTTTTTGGTTTAAAAAAAAAATATATATATATATATATATATATATATATATATATATATATATATATATATATCAAAAACAGTCCAAGTCCCAAGTAATTTACTGAAAACAAACCCAGATAGAGATGTGAAGAAGGTGCTGATCCAAATGTAGTGAAGACAATCCAATGAAATAATCCAATTCAACGAAAAAACAAGAACAGCTTTATTTACAAACATAAGTGCTTTCACGGAGATGTGTTCCGCTTCTTCAGACGTACTACTAAACACTCATACATTTTCTCTTATATAGTACCACACAATTAATTAATCATTCAATAATTCAATAATTAACCCTCATAGTTGCAAAATTACAAAATTGTAAAACAGGGTTGGTAAAAACAATATCAATGCATAGTATAAAAAAGAAAAACACTTCCCAATACATATACACATAAATATGAATAGAGATAGTGAGTCTTCAGTGATTACCATATAAAAAAGCATAAATAAATTATTATAAAAGTTGTAAAATGTTATATTATATTATTGTAAAACACAAAATACAAAGCAGACAAGATAAAGGAAACAAAGTATGATACATATGACTGAAGTGTGATTTATTATATATAAATATAATAAAAGGGCAGTTTTAAACCACATGCACACATATTAATGGACTCCCAACACTTTGTTTAGCTCATTAAGTTGATTCTTGATAAAAATAATTAAATAAATAATAAGCACAATTTTATATTTAAAATGTATTTTGGTCCAAACACATTAAGGACTTGCATAAGAGTGGAAGTCTGAGTTATTTTGAAGACTAAGACCACTTGGTCTTGTGCAGTACCCTTTGCAGTGGTCTGGGAAAGTGAGCTAGCTCGGACGTGTTGGGTATATGGGGATAGCTGATTCTAGGGGTGTTTGGGGTTGCCGGGATGTGCTAGAGAGTCATCAGATTTCCTTTGTGGAAATATCTGTGGGAATGGAAGGTGTGCTGAGTGGTTCACTGGCAGAATGGCCACTACATGGAAATGGCTGGTAAAATGAAACAAGACAGATATTGGTTTGGATATTTTAAGAACAACCTTGAAAAACACCATATGAACTAGTGAATGGTATTCTGGCAAAACGGGATGGGCATTGTTGCCCATGCTGGTAGTACTGATATATGTGTATGTAAGGATGGAAATATACTTATAACAAATGCGAAACTATAAGGGTCTCATAATTTAAAGTCTATGGACTGTATAAACATGCTTGAAAGGAGCTAATAATAAGACTAAGCATTACAGCTTGTGGTCTCTCAAATAACTAAGCAACAGACAAAATAAAAAAAAACCACACACACAATAGCTATGTAATGTATGATGTTAGTAAATCTAGAATCTAGACATAAAATATATAACCGTCATATAAGATGAAGCAGTTTGCTGTATTCAGATATTAAAGACAGGTTTTAATAACATGGGCTTGTGTATAATAACACTACTGTCTTAACTTGTCATAAATGACATACACTACATTGAACATCAAGGGGAAGCATGATGATTTTCTTATATAAGTAAATATGCATAACAAGTCATGTAATTTCTTTAACTTGACTTGTAGTTTTTGTAACCCATCTTGACCATATATAATACTTAACGGTTACCAAGGTAACTAATGCTTTATACATGATTTGAGAGAAACAATAGAAGCCTGAACTTGAAATGCCATAGAATATAACAATCAGATTCGGAACAAATAGTATTAAATTGACAATAGACACTCAGTTTAATAACATGGGCTTGTGTATAATAGCACTTCTGTTTTAACTTGTCATAAATGACATACACTATATTGAACATCAAGGGGAAGCATGATGATTTTCTCATATAAGCAAATGTGCATAACAAGTCATATATTTTGCATTAACTTGAATTGTGATTTTGCAACCCATCTTGACCATACATAATACTTAAGCTGTTACCAAGGTAACTAATGTTTTATGCATGACATCAAACTGACAAAGTTGTTCAAGGGAAACAATAGAAGCCTGAACTAGGAATGCCATAGAATGTAACAATCACATTCTGAACAAATAGTATCAAATTGACAATAATAACTCAGTTTAACCTTTGCTGATTATACAAAATAGAATGTTGCCATTTCAATCTAAAAACTTTCAGTATATGCCATAAAATGTCAGTTTATAAATATGGAAAGGGAATTTGTAATCATTAATCACAATAAGTGATTTTTTTTGTTTATAACCTATCATTTCACTAATTTTATAATAAGAAATGACAGATATGAAACTCCTTATGTGTAGGAAATAGGGGGGGGTGCACTGATAAAATGCACTAACTTTCATCAATGTTCACATAAAAGAAACTTAAAACAAACTTGATGCTTTAAGTAAGTTAGCATCAAAGAAAGTGATTACATAAATGCTGGCAAACAATGAAATACAACTTCTGATATATCCAGTAAAATACATTGTAGTATATACATTAGGTATAAATATTATTACCATCTCTTTATATTAAGGAATAAGTTTTGAAAGACTTCATCAGTAAGGGTGAATATGTTAAATAAATCTGTGCTATAATCTTTTACTGAGGATTTATAAATGATGCATCCTACTTTACTATGATTGAATTGCTTGCCATCTATATTTCATGTAAATATTAATTGCTTATGCAATAAGTAGACATTTTTGTATTAGAATTCTGTCTAATCTACAATAGGGCTATATCTGCTCAAAGTAATATAAATATTGCTTATTCCTATTACAAATATTCTCCATATGATAATTCAATTTATGGAGCTCAGATGTTCTGGATTGTCAAGGTATGAGTGATAATATGATGGGCTTAGGTTTATCCATCAGATTAGGAATGATTTTCATTCCATGGCTAGTGCGGATCTTAGTTTTGCTAACATTTATTAATTTAAATTTGTTATTTCACAAAAACATTTTTAGTATGCCTGACCAAAACATTACTTTATTGATAAACACTCAAAGTATAAATCTGATAATGTCCTTTAAAAGCTCAAACATATACTTTATAGTTATCAGAAGAAAATGTTTAACAGTCACAATAAAACAAAAAATACATAGTCTAAATAACCTAAGATGGATTTAACTTTATTATCTTTAAATATCAATGGCTTAACAATTCTAGCAAGAGATCAAATCTACTGAAATATTTAAAACTGAACAAAGCACAAATTGGCTTCCTTTAAGAAGCTCATTTCAAAATAAATGACAATTACAAATGGAATCCTAAGGAATATATGATATTAGCGGAATCCACTTATAAGACAAAGACAAAAGGGTAACAGTTTTATGGAAAACGAATGTGATTAACCCATAAATCATTTATAAGTATGAAAATAAAGAAGTCCTTATGGCATTAGTAATAGTTAAATATAGTAACAGAATATGGATCCTAGCCAATCTATACTGGTTCCCAGGCATTGGAACAGAAACTGATAAAAAACACTTGGATTTCATTTCCAATAATTATAAAGGCAACTTAATATTAGGAGGAGATTTTAACTGCATATTTGATATTTCTAAAACTACAAATAAAAGACTGTTGCGTACATCTGCTGTATCAAAACCTTTAAACAAGTGGGTAGAATAATTTCATCTTGTAGATACTTTGAAATTTAAAGAATATGAATCTTTGTTGTTTTCCCATCAAGATCACAGATTTGGTACCCAAACTAGAATAGATAAAATATTTGCTGCCCATGACTTGCACTCTAAAACCATTAATTTATCAATCACTTTCTGCCCCTTTTCAAACCACAATTCACTGATACTAAAACATCAAAATGGGTACAATCCATTGATCTTTAACTCCAGAATTCCAGCATATGTAACTAAAATTAAATAGTTCAAACCCTGGTTATTATCTGAATTACAGTTCTTCTTAGATTTTATTACACCACAGAAATAAATAAAATAATGATATGGGGCTCATTAAAAGCTTACATATATGGTAAAACCCTAACATGGTATAAAAAAATCAGGGAATAGGATTCTGAAATATTAGATCTGCAATCCAAACTTTTGTCAGTAAAAGCTGAAAAAAATCAAAATCATTTGGAGATGAAAAAGAATGTAGAAGTATTAAACAATAAATGCAACAACATTTTAACACATAAAACTGGTTTAGCTTTAGAAAAAAAACTAAAAATTAAAACCTTGGCCACTTCTCTCAAATGTCTATATAATTTATCCACAAGAATCAACATACAATCAAAAGCTAATAACATTAAAAGTAATTTCCATAAAAATAAAGGGAAAATGTCTCGGATATAGATGACATTCTTGATGCCTATAGAAATCACTATATGGTATATTACCAAAAAGAAAATATACATCTCAATGAATGAAATCTAGATGAAAAATGTTCTAATATAAAAAATACCAGAAAATTTAAAACTAGATCTGCAAGCACCCATATCCTACAAAGAAATTACAGATACAATGAAAGAGGGTAAAAATAATAAAGGTCCAGGTTTAGATGGCATAATATGGAAATATATAAACTTTTTCCTTCAAAGATACTATCCCTCTTTCATAAAACTCTATTAGAAATTCAGTCACAAGCTTTAATACCACCTTCTTGGAGATATTCCTTAATCACACCAATCCTAAAGGAAAAAAAATCCCCAAACCTCTGCACCTCTTACAGACCTATATCATTATTAAATAATGACTATAAGATATTTATGATAATATTAACTAACAGAATGAAAATACCACTATCCAAAACAAAAATCATGATCAAACTGGATTTATATATCATAGACACACACATGAAAATATTAAAAGGATAATTTCTCTTATAGATTATATTAATAAAAAAAAATATAGAAACACTCATAATTGGCTTAGATATAGAGAAAGCCTTTGATTCCCTAAATTGGGACTATTTACACAAAATCCTAATGCTATTTGAATTTTCTGCATCTTTTGTTCATCTCCTAAAGAATATATATACAAATAATTTAGCGTACCAAGCTAGGTTCTTTTACCTCTGAATCTATACATATAACAAAAGGCACTAAACAAGGATGTCCCATGTCACCGATTTTATTTGCTCTGGCTATTGAAATATTGGCAGATTCAATTTGTAACAATATAAAAATCAAAGGAATAGATGTTTATGAAAAATACATTTCTAAAGTAATGCTATTTGCTGATGACATATTACTAACACTTGCTAATACAAAAGAGACATTAGAAGAATTACATATATTAACTGACAAATTTCAAATGAATTCAGGACTCCATTTCAATAAATCAAAATCAAAAAACAAGAACTGCAGACTAAGGGGGATCACATCATAGGGAAACAAGAATCTAACTTAAAAAAATCTAAGAATTGAGTTATGCAAGGATAATAATGAATTAGTCTAAAAACTACAGTAATGTCACTAACACAGTTAAAATCTCTGTGGAAAAATGGAACAAAATAATATTAACATTTGAAAATAGACTACAGTTAATAAAAATGGTTTAACTGCCCAAGATCCTATACATAGCCTTGGCAATAATACAATTGTTACCAGAAAAGAATATACTTAAAGAAATACATTTATGTCGAATAAAATTTTGATGGGTCCCCAAAAGAAACAGAATAGCTTTAAAACATCATATCAGACCATGGACACAGGGAGGATTAAACTTTCCTGATATAGAAACATATATAAAAGCATCAATATCTAAAACAATCTCAGAAGGGATAAGTCCAAATTACTCTGCAAATTGGAAAGAATTACTAACTGTAATATCAATAAATGAATTTTATTTACAAAAAAAATCAAATAACAGATAAAAACAATTTGCCATGGCACATATTATATATTAGTATGCAATATAACATAACTAAACCCACTAAAACTCGTATGCTTAATTATTACATTGACTCTTTTAGAAAAATTATTAATGCAAATATAGATTTAAAAATCTGGTCTGATCTTTTAATACCATTTATAGTCACAAAGAGCTTTCTACATAAAATATATAGAGAAATTATTAGTTCATAGGTTCATAGGTAGGTACTAGGCTATCGGCCCAAGGGCCTATGCAAGCCTAGCCAACAAGGTTCCCTGGCTTATGCCACCCAAGAACGTTATTTTCCTGTGCCACTGATGAGCAGAGACACAGAAGTGATCCCCGGGGTGTATTTCCTATTTCCCATCAACTCATCAAGTTTTTTCTTGAAGAGTGCTAATGAAGAACTTTGCTTGACATAAATGGGTAGCCTGTTCCAGAGTATAGGAAGTCTCTGAGATAGGAATCTATCCCTCCAGCATGTCCTGTTTATTGTGGTGACAAGGTTTAGGTCCCTAGAGCATGTAGCTCGGAGGGATTGGGATTTCTTTAGGTGTAGCATGTCCAACAGCTCTGGGTTTGACATAGCTTTATATGCTAGGCAGAGATCACCTCTGAGTAGGCCATATGCTACGGAGTAAAGCTGGAGTTTTTTGAGGTGGTCAGTGTAGGGCATTTGTTTGAGTCCAGTAATCCTCTTTGTGAGGTACTTCTGTGGCCTTTCCAGCTGCTGCAGATGTCTTGTGAGGTACATTCCAAAAGGGGCGTTGTACTCTATAATGGGTCTAATGAGTGATGAGTAGAGGGTAAAGATGACCTCTTTTTTCTTGGACGAGAACCCTTTTATGATGAGGTGTGCCACGTAGAAGGACTTCCTGACTACTGTGGCGATGTGACTATCAAAGGAGAGACATTCCTGGGAATAGAAAGGATTTGTTTGTTTGGCTCCAATGTTACAAAGAACTAAAAGTCTTAGATATGCAAGTAATAAAAACAACATACAAAATTCCACAACAGGACTGGCTAACTTTACAGAGTATTCTGTCATATTCGCAAGATTTAAGTAGAATAATTAACCATTCTTCATTTAAAGAAATACGTAAATTTATGAAATACATATATGAAATCATATATAATGACTTTGACATGGGAAGCAGTATTTCAAAATTTTACAAATTATTGATAAACTATAAAAATCACTCAAAACATCATGTTGGAAATAAATTACAAAAGGACACTCAATACAGTTAACTGAAGATATTAAAACACATATCTTATTATCGATAAAATATACATTCTTTACACAATACTGGAAAGTTTTTAAATGGAAATGCTTGCACAGAGCATTCTTAACCCCAGATAGAATCAGTAAAATTAATTCTTCTGTTAAAGTAATATGTTGGAGATGTGAGCAAGTGCACAATGCAGATTGGCACCATGTTTTCTTTGTGATAAAATTAAGCCATTTTGGAATGGAAGTAATAGCTTTCTACAAGCTTTATTTAATGAATCATTTTATTTAACTAAAGCTCTTGTATTATTAAATGTGAACAAAGGTCCTCATTTGAATAGGTCAAACATATATCTAGTATTGATTATACTTGCAATTTCAATGAAGTATATAACAAGAAGATGAAATACAAACACAATGCTAACTTTGGAAGACTTCTGCAGCCTGCTGAAGACCACAGCATTATTGGAAATTAAAATGAAAGAACTAAGAATTTATCCAAAGCCATTTATCAATGAACCTTGGGGAAAAGTCTTATTGTTGACTGACACTATGCAATAATTGATAAATACGTAAAAGGTCCAGTCTTCCATGGTGTAGTAAAAATTATTTAATCCACAAACAGGCAAAAATAAGCACTTTTGTCTTGAGCACACAACTTCATCAGATGCCATCTTTAAAAATCAACTCCTTTATATATCACAAACAATTATTTAACAAATTGAAACCATTTAAACAATTAAAATTAAATTAATTAATTAACAATCAATAGAACAAATTCACTGCTGAAAACCAGCATTTAGGTTAACCTTTTCCTGATACCTCCCTAGGTTAAATGTATACATGTTAATAATTTTATAATTAATTTTATTAAATTTGTGAGGCTTTCAATGATAATACAGGTTTAATCGAAATATATTCATGATGATGAAGTCTTGTGCTCAAGATGAAAGCACTTATTTTTGCCTGTTTGTGGATTAAATAATTTTTACTACACCACGGAAGACTGGACCTTTTACATATTTATTGGTTTTGGTTTTAGTGTTTCTTTTGACTATTTTTGAGTTACTATACATAATTGAACAGGCACTCTGATAATGGACTGGACATACTAATAAAGTAACTGTATACATTAAGATATGTTATGTGTCAGGCTAAAGTAAATAGTGTACATACTTATTTAAGATATTATATAAAAATACTACGGAGTGCATTCAAATATATTTGAAAAATAAAAAAAAATGAGGAAAATCTATATTTCAAATTTGACATCATCTATCACATATCTACATAACATATCTGTCACTAACTGTTTAAATTTACTTTCTCTCTTTCTCTGTCTCACTCTCTATGATATATATATATATATATATATATATATATATATATATATATATATATATATATATATATATATATATATATAGAAATAAAACAGAGAGAAAGAGAGATTAGAGGAATGTTGTGCATTTTCAATATTTGTATCCTTTGAAAAGTTAGCTTCTATTAAATACAGAACAATTTCAATAAGAGCACTAAGACTGACAAAATAAGTTACTTTTCCTGTGATATGATCTAATAGAAATAAAGTTTTGTCAATTGTGGGGAGTAGTAAGCAAGCAATAATACCTAACAGGGTCTGTATTAATGTGTAATTAATGCCTGCCCAGTGGTATTGTGAGGTCTGACACTGCATATACCCTGAAGGGCATTATTGTGCTTAGAGAATGGGATCTCTGTAAAATGTTTGTGTTTTACTAACTTATGTATTTTTTAAGTACTATTTTTTTAATATATTTTTGATATACAATAGTTCTTCTCCTTAATGTTTCATACTTGCTGTAATACATGTTTAAGGTGCTGGAGGAAGCATTTTACATCCAGTACATATATATATATATATATATATATATATATATATATATATATATATATATATATATATATATATATATATATATATATATAAAACACAAAAATAAAATAGTACTTTAAAAACACATAAGTAAAACACAACAATTTTACAGACAGCCGATTCTGTAACTGCTGGCAGCGATCATTCTCTCTTCACTATTTCCCACACATGCTGCCAGGTGATTGCTGGATTGCTTTTGCATTTCACTCACTCACTTGCTCACTCGCTCACTCACTCACTCACTCACTCACTCACTCACTCACTCACTCACTCACTCACTCACTCTCTCACACACACACACACACACACACACACACACACACACACACACACACACACACACACACACACACACACACACACATGCATACACACACGTATTGGTTTGGCTCGATTGGTCACAATGTCTCTCTGTTATTCTCATACATGGATAAACTCTCACACACATGCTTTATTTTAATTTTTTCCTTTTTTTATTTTCCACCCATGAAACAGCAAAAGTGCTGCTTAGCGAGTGTAAAATAACAGCTCCCTTCTCTCAATTTCCCCTGCCTGTGTTGATCATTTGGCATCGACCTATTGTCTGTATATATGGGTGTCATGGTGGCGCAGTGGTTAATGTTGTTGCCTCACAACAAGAGATTCTCCGGTTCAATTCTTGGCTGCCTTCTGTGTGGAGTCTGCATGTCCTCCCTGTGGTCATGTGAGTTTCCTCCAGGTGCTCTGGTTTCCTCCCACATTCCAAAGACATGCAGTAAGGTGGACTGGACACTCTAAATTGGCCATAGGTGAGAATGTATGTGTGTGAGTGAGTGATGCAAATGAACCACTGTGGCAGGGCCATATGTCACAACTTTTTCAAGTTACAGGCATATCTTTGTCTTGCTTTTTATTACTTTTTTCCTGAAGCTACTCCTCTATCCGCTCCCATTAGCCTGGCCCTAGTACCAGACATCATAACAATTCAGTAGACACATTCATCGCCAGGCTGCAATTGTAAGAGTTCACCTCCATGATGGAGGATATCGATGGCATACACAGTATTTTGCTATCTAGCTTGACTACCTCCGCCTGGTGGTTGAATTATCAATCAGGCCCTTTTTTGCCTTTCATGTTCCATTCTCAGTGCCTGTTCATGCAGACACACACACACACACACACACACACACACACACACACACACACACGCACACACACACACACACACTCATATACACACACACATGCATGAGGCATTGCCAGGTAATATTGGTTTTAATAGATGTGTTGTGTTTTTCACATGATTTTCTCATGACAAAAGCTTCAGCCTGCCAGCTCAACAAATGTGTAACACTACCTCTTAAAACATGGAACAAATGACCAAAATGTGAAATAGCTGCTAGCAACTTTAACACAGAATGGTTAGAATCTGTTTCTTTATGATTACAAAATGAATGTGATACACTATTATTTACCATGAATATTTGTTATATAAATCTTAACAATGAATGCGTGTTGTCAAGCTCTTTTGGTATATAACAGCATAGAATAGGGAAATTTTAATATTCAAAATGGCGAACTGTTCTGTACAAGAAGGTAAAACTGAGAGATATGCTGCATGCTATATAACTGCTTATACCTAGAATGTGCCAGCATTATGTCAATACAGACTACCTTCACTCTCAAGGACAGGTAAACTAACGTTGGCCATTCGGTCTTCCATCACTCACCAGCTCCTGCAAGACTCGGTCACTAACAGAGCTCAGGTCATCTGGGCTGCATTTGTAACT
>NC_056728.1:1331355992-1331435992 GCF_019279795.1 Protopterus annectens
TTACCCCAGTGAAACTGTTGCATGACTGAATTGTTTTTTTCCTGAATTTATGCTATCATTTAGGCATTGCTTTTTTCCATTTTATGCATTCATGTCACTTACTAGTTTATTCATACTGGTGACATTCTAGGCCTGCCATCTAGATCCAGCAGAAATGAACCATAAACCCTGCATAGTCAGATGTGGCAAACATGCCAAGTCAATAATAAAGCTTTCTTGAGTAAACATGCTGCTACTAGAATATAATTTGGGCAGCTCCCCCTTTGAAACGCACTGAGTAAGATCTTAGGGTACATTGATCATCATACATCTAGAAGGTTTGTTATCAAAATGTAATTCTGAATGTTTTTTTTTACTTTATTATATAATTATTTTCTAGCAAAATGTAACCATAAATTAAAATAACTTTCTAGAAGTGTATTTGAAACTGAGTCCTCCACTTTTAGTGTGTAATCCTCTATCTTGGAGTTGTGTAAACTATTATCAGTGCTGGGGGGCAAAATAAGAAGCCAGTGATTACCTTACCACATTTGAAAAGAGCAAAATTGCCTGCCTGCGACTTTCCATTTTTAGTTCTTAATTATCTACATGCCTTTCTAGGCTAGTTTCTCTCTTAGTAGAAATAACAGCCCTACTTCAGAAAAAGACAGAGTTCAGTAACATAGGTTCTTGGATAAGTCTAACTGTTCTTGCAAGCCATTTTAAACTTACCCAATTATCTCTTGGGAGATTCAAACCCAGCATCTTGTGTTTATATGACAAACACCTTAACCATTAGGCCACCCTCCTAACCTTTCTTCCTCTCTCTCTCTCATTTATTTTTCAGCTCTGTAAAGCTTATTTTGCCTATACATCTCTTAAAGGCAGCTCCATCCTCTTTGTATTCAACAAGATTATCATAACATTGTTGGGCGAAGTTAGCCAAGCATAAGCATTCCTCTAAATAAAGTCGTACCCTGTCATAATTGTAACAGTTTCCTTACTGTAGAATAAACTCCAATAAAACACACCATAAATGGGAAAACAAATAGTTTAAGAAGTTTTACAGTTCATTATGCAATTGTTAGTGAAAATCCCTTAGATTTACAGTGAGATTAGGTAGTTCCTGAGGTGACTCAGTATCTAATTCTGAACTAGAAATCCATTTACAAAAAATGCAGTAATTATCCTTGGAATGGTGTCTGACCAGGTCTATATTATATTATCACAACATGCTCACAAAAGCAAACCACAAATAATCGACACCATGTAAGCGAAAGCTTACAACGTCGAAACGTCAGAACAGCAATTTTTTCCAAAGGAAAAAAATCGCTGTTCCAAAATAAAAATAAAAACTTTAAAACATTACAAAGCCCCCCCACCCCCCCCACCCCCACTTAAATATACCAACTCCAAGATCGTACTACAGTGCTGTAAATGGCAAAGTAACGAAAGCGTCCAAGCAAATTCTTTCCCACGGAAAGAATTCGCTGAAAAGTCACTTCACTATTTTGCCTTCGCTCTTTTTGGTTCGATCAAGATGCATTCAACAAACTGCATCTGTGATCTTGTAATAGGAACCTGTCTGACCACCTCATGATGTCTGGCCATAAATGTTCTTCAATTACAGAACCTATTGAGAGTTTGTCCTTTGAACATTTTATCTATTTCAGTGGAGTGGATCTCTAAGGATTGTTCTCTCAATCATGTTGACATAAGCAGTAGCCGTAAGTCTGCTATTAGTGTTCCATGTCGTGCACTTTTCTGAAGTTACTGTAGATGGTATCACACCAGGATCTTTAGCTTATTTTAGTAAGTGATGCAGATTTTATATTGACAAATAAGTGTAGGACTGGTGATAGACGTGTATTCATGCATCTTGGTGTCCTTTCACACTCATCCTGCATGTCAGAGGACATCTAGCCTTATCAGAATTTATCTCTGTCACATACTGAACAGACTGCAGTTCTGCAGCACAACATTGATTCGGTACAATTGCACTGCAATGCAAATATCAAAGTGCAAAAACAATTCCAAAGGGTAATAGTTCTTTGAAGGAGATTTGTATAATTATCTTTACTAACAGCATATGCATGGTTAGAATGCCTTTCATATCAAGAAAAGAAAGACACTATCAAAGAATGGCACATCTGGTTTACCCTGTGGCATTATCAAAGGTGATTAAACAAAAAGGCACAAAGTCATTGCACAGAGGGAGAATCTCAGAATAAAAGTGTATTTCCTTTTTGTGCTGATTTATACATCTCTGTGAAGCCAGGGTAATTAATGCCTGTCTAAAAGAAAAAAATGAAGAAGATAATGCCAGTCTAAAAGAAACAGAAAGTATTGTTTTATCTTTCTCTTCTCATGTTTATTTAGAGTATGTTTGTTCTCGCTGTACAAATGTGAAACTTTGTTTTTCTGAATCTCAAAGGACAGGGAGGGTATATGAAATGTACTGAATCTCCACACATGTTGGCATCTCTTGTTAATGCAACAAAGAAGAAATGCCAGTGGGATGTGATAGCTGACTTATTACTACAACCAGGAGGATTCAGGGCTCAAGGAAAGCAGATGTGGATATTTATTGTTTATGGTCAGTATGGTGAAATAAGAACTTGTTTTACCAGCAACATGATGATGATGGTGTCATGGCTATTATAGCCTGGGGAAAGTATAATTTATATAAGTTTGCATCTTGAAGAAAAAAGTAGTTGACGCTGATGCTGTTTTGTTTGTTTGCAACCATTTGTGCGGACTAGTTATTTACTAAATCCAATATTTCTGTAGTCAGACAGCCAGGGAACTTGGATAACTGGAGTTTAGTTTTTTTTGTGTGCATACTATCTATTTTAATGCCTTTTTTCTTCCTTTTATGTGCCAACCTACATATATTTTACTCTTTATGAACAGCTTTTTTTTTTCATTATTTAAGTAAAGTTCATTTATTTATCTATAAGCCCTTCTTGGCAGGTATTTATTTGTTATAATTTATTTTTATTTATATATTTGTTTTTGTTGACTGGGAAGGTCTGATTGAGCAAAACACCATTTTCAGTAGAGGACTGCAGAGAAAAGATCCAGAGTTAAATCAGTATTTGGGCATGCACAGCATATTTTATATGAAGACTGTGCATTTCTGCATGAAAATAAAGGGAGTACATGCCTGAAAACTGTAAAAATAAATTTACATGCACTGGATAAAAATCTCTAGAGAATGAGCTAGGAAGAGAAACAGTGTATATACCCGTACAATATAAAAAAAAGTGAAAAAAAAAATAAAGAAAAAAATAAGTGAGAGTGTATTCTTGGAATGTTGTAGCTGTAGATACAGATAGTAATAATTTGATTTAAAATTAGGAATGAAATAAAAATAGGTTGATGAAATGACAGGAAAGATAAACAGTGAAGGATTAGTTACTGGGCAGGAAAGAAGGCAGTGAGAAAGTAACAGATAGTTAATATAGCAATAACCCATGCCTGGGTGTGGGTAATGCTGGATTTACCCACGGTTGGCATGGTTTGGTCATGAGGGCGAAGCCCGAGTGGCCAAACAAAGCCAACCGTGGGTAAATCCAGCATTACCCACACCCAGAAGTGGGTTATTGCTATTATACAATGACATTATTTAAGAAAAAAAAAATTAGTTTTCTTAAATAATGGCATTGTATAATGCCTCCTTGCTGCCCGTCCGCAGCTGTCTGGTATTCTACGGCAGTTCTGATATACTGCGCATGCGTATGCCTACGCAGTACATCAGAACTGTGGGCAAAAGCAACGGAGAAAGCAAGATCTCCGTTGCTTTTTACAAACTGTCTCGCTATGTTAAACTCATTTAACATAGTGAAACAGTGTGATAAAAGAGTTATAGTAATGGAAAAAGTCCGGGTGACCGGACCTTTTTCCATTACTATAACTCTGATTTACAACATGCACAGTGACCAATCAGCGTGCACGTTTTTGAATATTAATGGGGGGGTTGTATAATGAGATTTATTGAGTAAGATAGTGTAGGTAAGCTAGAAAGTATAGGGCTGCTAAGGTTGTTAGTTAAGAGAAATCTGAGGAGAAGATCCTCGAATTTGCAAGTAGAGCAAAACCAGAATTGGTTTAGGTGTTGCTTAAGTACAGTTTTGAATCTGTTAACCTTATCTATTTGTTTTAAGTATGTAGGGATTTTTTTGCCAGAGTTTTGACACATAGTGAGAGCAGGGAGAGTCTTCAGCTGTGTTGAATTATTTACAGATACATAGTATCAGTTTGTTGCTAAACTGAAAGTGTATAGTAGGAGAGTAGTAGATGATAGTATTTTGTAGTGCTAAGTTATTGGGAGAACATTGGAGATTGTGGACAGTGATTACCAGTGTGTAGGTAAGCTGGTATGGAAGTTGAGCCAGTTTAAATGTTTTAGTACAACACAACTGATGCATTTTAAGGGGGTTGGTTTCAAATTTAACTACTTTTATTAAGAGGTCAGCTTAGCTTTATAGGTAGTGTTGATGTTTGTAAGAATAGGGCAAGCATATAACAGTGAGCAAAGTAGGTAGGTTGCTGCCAAGGTTATTCTTGCAGTGTCCGTCCAGTATTACTGGACCCTATACAGACCGCCAAATTTTGCTGAGTTTTCTTGATGGAAGAAAGTATGTGATGATCAAACTTGAAGTTGTCATTTATTCTAACTCCAAGTAGTTTAGTTTGGCTAAAATTTCTATGTTAGTGTTATCTGAGGTAAAATGAAATGCATGTATGTAAGGTATTGTTTTGAGGTGAATTACAGAACTTTAATTTTTTTGGTGATTGAGAAGTTCGTTAGATATTTTAATCTTTGGTTTTACAGTTGTGAAGGAGTGTTGGGTGATCTCCAGTAAATGTGTGTGGATGGGGCAGAGCAGATAAGGGTCACGTCATCACCATATTGTACAAACGTTGCAAGACTGGTAGCAGAGTGGAATTTATTTAGGGAAATGTCATATAGGAGTGGGCCTAGTTTTGAGCCTTGAGGAACACCAACACAGACCAGTACATATGGTGAGAGATTTTTCTGCCATTTAGCTGCCTGCAGGTGATTGGATACATTGCTTTGGAACCAGCAGACAGAGGGAGAACTGGGACCTGGGTTAGTGAGTTCAGCAAGGAGCTTTTAGTAAGATATAGTGTTGAAAGCATGAATTGTTTGTGTATAACAAGGAAAAGAGTTGGAACTAGGTTGCCCTCATTCCAGTTTGACTATGTCATATGATTTTAATTTACTAAGTCATTTTCTAATAGCTGAGGTTGAGACAGGGTGAAAGCTAAATGGCTGTATGTGTGGGTTCCAAGAACAGGGGGAAGCCAGAGGGAAGTGGGGTGATCATTGATCAGTGAAAGAAATGTCTGGGCAAAATGAGCATATGTAGATAAGGTAATACAGTCACTATTGTTAAAAGTTGTAGGACAGGAATTTTTGGTATGGCCAGGGTGCATTATTTTCTTAAGGGATAATCAGAATAGCTTAGAATTATTTTGGTGCTCATATATGAAGTAGTTGTAACATGATTTCTTGTCTGATTTAACATGCACTGTGTTTATCTAATGACCACAGATTCCAATAAATTCTAACTGCTTCCCACTGTACTAAAACTAATAATCAAAATGAAACTTGGAGTATGGAACTTGTTATTTATGAAGATTAGATTTAGCACTCAAGTGGACAGTGGTCAGTCAGTGTACACTTTTTATCTTGATCTGGCCAATGCTTTTGGCATGCTGATATTGTTAAAACATTACACAAGTAAACTGTAAACCTCTGTGTTATCCACTGGATTGCAAATTGGACATCCAACAGATCCCAGGTTATGAAAGTCGCTGGTACCCACTCTGAATGTACCCAGAGGATCTGTGCTGGAACCTCACTTGTTTGGTATTTATTTTACAAAACTCCAGTCCAATATCTCAGAAGTATGTTTGAATGCAAACTGGGCACTTTCATCTGCTTATCCACTGATACTAAACAGTTTAAGCAAGGGTTAGAATTTACACTTAC
Source organism: Protopterus annectens (assembly GCF_019279795.1). Lineage (NCBI taxonomy): Eukaryota > Metazoa > Chordata > Ceratodontiformes > Protopteridae > Protopterus > Protopterus annectens. Next base: position 1,331,361,994 of record NC_056728.1, read on the forward strand.
TAGGTATGGTATAATGAAAATGGTTTTAATTTAAATGCAAAAAAAGTCTAGTGTAACAACATTTTGAAAATGATCTTTTCCCGTCATATATTATAAAAGGTACTGCTCCTCAGACAGATATGGTTAGAGGAGACCTGAGTGCTTATGTTGATGATTCTCTCTCTCATTCAATCATCATGATTTCATCACAGTCAGGAAATTCTTCTCTTTGTCCCAGATGATTTCCAAGGGAATAACTTCAAGATCCAAAGTCGTCATTCTGCCACTGTACCCTTTCTTTATAAGACCTACCATTGAATACAATGCCCCTTTTGGGATGTATAAATCAAAATATTTCACTTAACTACAAAGTCTCCAACGATACCCTACCAAGAAAATGAAAGGCCTTAAATCCTTCAACTATCTCCCCAAATTAGCAAACACTCCTTATATTCAGCAATCTACAGGCTGCTCCAAGGTGGCATGTAGTTTGTTTTTCAAGCCATGGCTCCACAAGCACTCAAAGGGTCTTAAATATATGCCAACAAATAAACAAGACTCATTGGAGAAATAAGTTCTTCACTCAGCTTATTCCCAGCCTGTGGAATAAATCCACTCAGGAATCATACAAAAACTCACTAAGCTAGGCATCAACCCCTATATCACTAGGTGGGTTGTAAACTGGCTCACAGATAGAAGCCACAGTGTGAAAGTAGCTGACTCCAAGTCAGACTACCGACTAGTCACAAGTGGAGTCCCACAGGGTTCAGTCCTGGATCCTCTCCTGTTTGGTATCTACTTCTCTGAAGTCCAGGCAAACACAAAGGGACTCTGGCTGACAGAGTTCACATATGATTGCAAGTTGGGAGCTATTATTAACTCCCCAAGTGATGTTGACATCCTACAGAATGGCCTCACTGAGACCAATGACTGGTGTCAGAACCATGGCCTTAAACTCAATGCCAGAAAATGTGTCATCATCCCCTTTGGGAAAAACCTAGTTCCCATGAATTACAACATTGATGGTAGTCCACTGAACACAGAAGGAGTTATAAGAGATCTGAGAACACAGGTTGACAGCAACCTCTGTTTTCATCACCACATTGCCACTGTGGTCAGAAAGTCCTATGTGGCACATCTCATTACTAAGGGTTTTCCATCCAGGAAGAAAGAGGTCATTGTCTCCCTCTACTCTTCCCTCATTAGGCCAATCATCGGGTACAATGCCCCATTTGGCATTGCCTCTCTAGACACCTTTAACAGCTAGAGAGGCCACAAAGGTACCTCACAAATAGGATCCTATGCCTTAAACACTTGTCCTATATGGGCAGACTCAAAAAACTCCAACTATTCTCTGTCTCATATCGGCTACTTAGAGGTGATCTCTGCTTAACTTACAAAGCCATGTCTGACCCAGCTCTGTTAGAAATGCTACATCTAAAGAAATCCTAATCCCTCCACACCACACACTCCAGATACCTCAACCTCATTACCACAATTAACAGAACATGCTGGAAGGACAGGTTCATAACCCAGAGACTGCCCATGCTATGGAATAGACTTCCAATTCATGTCAAGCACCTCGCTGACCCTCTTCAAGAGAAGTCTTGATGAGTGGATGGGAAACAGAAAATTCACCCTGGAGATAACTCCAGTGGCGCTACTCAGCAGAGGCACTGGAAAGTAAGGTTGAGTGGCACTATGCCAGGGTAATCCTATGGCTAGGCTTATAAAGGCCCCAGGGCCATTAGCATAGTACACACCTATGAACCTATGAACCTATGAAATCACATCTACAGGTCAAACAAAGTACTGTTTTCACTATCTTTACATCTAGTCTTAATGGTTGGATGGTTAGACACAAATGTATACAAGGAGTGTTATTTACAACTCTGGTCAGTTTGGGAGCACAGCCCTATTACGTTTTTGAAAAGGGAGGCATAAACCTTTTAGTTTGTCTAGTTAAAGTTACACATGGCTAGGCATGTTATGGTCCTGTTTATGCATTTCCTATGACTGTTTCTGTGTTCCTGAGATTGGCGAAATATTAAGAGTGGATTTTGGCCTGTAGAGATTCAAAACAAGTGACAGCTAACAGAAAATATTATGATACACAACTTGAACACATCAGGAGACACGGCCTAGGACATATAATTTAGGGTCTTCCCTACTCAACCTATGTTGTCTGCTCCCCTTTTCAATTTACTTTTGTGCAGCGAACTGTTTGCCTGTGACCTGGGTTTTTTATTTTTGTTTCCCAAGTACATGCAATATGCAGTATATGACTGCACCAAAAAGTCATTCATCTTTGTGGCCTAACATACCTTAAATATCTACTCGAAGAATATCTGCCAATGGCTTTCATTTGGTGCTGTGCTTCATTCAGGACTGAGATGTCTGTCCATATTCCCTTGTGAAATTCTGGAATGTTGACCTTGCCATTACAACCACCCTGACCCCTTAGAGTTCTTGTTATCAGTTTATCCATTTGCTTCTTTATTATGTGTTCACAATCACAATGCCTAAAGGATGGTCTGACAAATGGATGTAACTATAGAATTTGTATTCTTCACTTGAACCTACTTTGTATATTATTATTGTTATTATTTATTACTTCTAGATATAGTGATCCAATAGTTTAATTTCTGCCTCCTTTCTTTAGTTTATCAAGTAAAATATTATACAGAAGTGCCAATTTGAGGTGCATCAAGAGCATAGATTTTATGTTTCATTTAGGGTAAGGTCATTCTGCATATGTTGCAATTGTTTTGGTATACGGGAATTTATTTTATCACAGATAGTGTGACACAGACTTTATGAGATGATAATAATTATTAAACAAGGAAAAGGTGAAATTCTGAAATTCTGTCCCTTGTTTGCTTTTTTAATTTTTCTCTTTTTTCCAAGTTTGTTGAATGCCAGAGGTGTTGCGCACGTGCATGTGCATACACGTGCGCTCGCGCACACACACGCACACACACACACACACACACACACACACACACACACACACACACACACACACACACACACACACACACACACAGAGACTCAGATAGAACAGGAATATGGATGAAGGGCTCCCACATCAAGGGATGGAGGAGTTGCAGTCCTCCCTGTAAAACAAGTCTGTTATGTTGTGCCATGTTTTATATGTAATTTTTGTCAGATTTAGATATTTTAATTAGACTGCATTGTATCTTGACTTACTGAGATACGAGGCTTCATTATAGGTCATTTAGTTAGTTAGAGGGGATAAAAGTTGAAACGTAGTTGACAGTAATCTTTTCTTTTAGCTCTTTGCAGCTGGATGGATTATGTAGTTCATCTGTGAGGTTGAGTTAAAGGGGTGTCAGTGGAACAGCCAAGCATGCAGCTGTTGAAGTTCAATCCCCTCTCCTGAAAGTAAACAAAGATGATTTCGGTTCTCCAGTGTAATTCAGAATCATAGTAGTTCAGAACTGACTTGACATAGGTATATGGTATGTTCCTGCAGTGTTGATGACCTGGAATCAACTAGGGATTTGGTGAATTGTAGAACTGGAGGGCTAGTGGAGGGTTGGGTTTCAGCAGATGATGACCAACCTACCCACCTGGGGGAAGTACACTACTCACAGGCAGAGGAAAGGGAACAGCATGGAATAGAACAGAGTCAAGTTTAGGTGTGTGTGTGTTTGTATAAGGATTGGGGAAGATATATCAAAGTTACCACACATGATAATGATCATATGTCCATATCATATTATTGCTTGTTCCACCAACTTGAGAAAACATTAGGGTATACAGGACAAAGATCCCTGTTGCAAGAGTGGATTATGCTGCATGAGGGGACTTTGACCTCCTATTTCCCTGAAAATGGATAATTGCTAACAGCTGTTATCTCAGGCCACTGTAGTCTGGGGAAAACCTGGTCAGTTAAAAGAGGGAGATCATTAGTCTGAGCAAGACTCATCACTAACAGTAGATGGTGAGTCCTGCACTGGTGGATCAAAAAAACATTAGTGCTGGATCACAGCTTTAACTTTTATTTTATTAATTTGCTAGCCAACTTAAGTCTCTTGTCTACAGCTCAGCAGTGAATCTTTGAAGGGGGACTTTTTCTATTTTGATATGGGTATAGTAGAGGCTTAGAAGCTGTAATATACTATACAATACCTTAATAAGGTGAAGAAATAAACCAGTTGCTTTTCTTTTAAAACTGATGACTGTATTAGCAATTTGGTGGGTTTTTCACTGACAGGCTGACTGGTATGTTGGCCACTTGAATTCATGGTTAATAATATGAACATTATTGATTTCATGTAGTTCAAAGTCTAACCCTGATTTTTTGAAAAGTGTCTAAATGATGCAGAGATGCCTTTTGGTGAGGTAAACCAAGAACGTGGTCTTGTTATATATTTTATTTATATGGTATCTGAATGGAAACTGATGGAATCCTTGATTTTATTACTGCACACTATTTAATTCATTCATGTGGTTGAACTGAGAAATATAACATTTGAATAACCTGACACACAACTGGTGAAGTTCAGTTTCAAGCCATGAAAAAAATAAAGGAAGCTTCCTGTTCTACAGCATTTTACTGGGGGGGGGTATGACTTTTATTTTTATTTTATTAGTTTTTTATTAATTTGCTTGTCATACTACCTCCCTCAATAGAATTCTATACAAAGGGGGGTCAAGATCATGATGCGATTTGTGTGGGTTGATTACATTAACTATTACTGGATGACCTCAGAATGTTGCTCGGATTGATGTGTTAGTACTGCCCACAGTAACTAAAGTTCGATCTCTGACAGTGAGTTTCACATTAATGACAGCATCTTGTATTGCAGTTAACTGTAACACCTTGGGAGGATTATGGAGAGATATTTATTTGATTAATTTAGAAGTAATTGAAAAATGCTAGAGACATGTGCATCTTTGCTTTCTTAAACTGCGTATCTGTAGCCACTACAGTTTAGTATGTGTGTGTGCGTGTGTGTGTGTGCGTGTGTGTGTGTGCGTGTGTGTGTGTGTGTGTGTGTGTGTGTGTGTGTGTGTGTGTGTGTGTGTGTGTGTGTGTGTGTGTGTGTGTGTGTGTGGGTATGCATGTGTGCGGGGTGGGTAGAGTAAGTACTTTAATGACTGCATTTGGCTAAATTGACCATGTGAAACTACCTGTGTAGTTGCCTGTTTCTCTTCTTTTAGGTTAGTAACAAGAGATAACTGCCTTTTTAGTCTCAGGGGTTACAGAATTATTACAGTTGTGGGTTTGTACTAAGAACATGGTCAAATTAGGTGTTGGCCAAGCAGAGGTTAATACTGTTTAATCCATTGAACAATATATGATAAAAGGTGACATTTTCAGAAAGCACCACATAATAGTAATATAAGTGACATTCCCCCGGATTCATGAAGCTCAGCGCAAGTACAGCGGTAGGCTTGCGCCGACAGTGCGGCATGAAGATGGTGCAGTAGCGCCAAATGCATATTAATGAAGGCTCACTGCCGACACAGCCACATGCACAGGAAAGGAGCGCGAGTGCATAGGGCGTGTCGAAGTGCCGCACGGAGGCGTGGAAATGGCAGCTGTTGATGTGCAACCTAAAATGCTTACATATAACAAGTTGCAAGATAGTAATCACATCTGTCAGTGTCCGTGGATACTGAAACGTATGCAAAGCATGCAAGAAAGTACCTGCGAACACAAAGTGAAGAAGCAAACACAAATGCATGGTAGGGAATAACGGGTCCCGATCCCGTGAACAAATGACATGGAAGACTGTGTGGCCATAGTCCAATGCAGTGTAGATAGCCATACCAAGTGGAAGTGAAACACATCATATGTTAACAAGTCGCCAGTAGGTATGTCCAGCCCAATGGTGAGGGTCACCAGCTGACCCATAATGTGAGGGAGGGTACACAGCTGGGCAGATGTGTCCATAACAAAATACATGAGAAATGTAGATATCTAGCGACCGTATGTCCGAAACATATCCCACAAGGCATGTAATAGTCACATACAAAAGGTATGTCAGTATTTCACATACCAAATGTAATAGGAAATACAATAAGCATGTAAACGAAACAGAAGGAGCATATAAACAGCTACAACAATAAGGACACATGTAGGCCGAAAGGAACAGTATTATACGTACCGTCAACTAGGATTACCACCTGTCCCACTTTGCAAGTGACAGTCTTTGGGCAGTTGTGTCCTGACAAAAACTTGTAAAAATGGCAAATGTCCTGAGATTATAGGACAAAATTATTTCCTATACGTTACGTAATAGTTGCATTAAACAGGTTTTCTGTATCTAAATTACATAAATGTTATAAGAAACAGAATAAGCAACTAAAATGCTACAAGAATAAGCATTTATATAGTCAAGAATCTTAAGTTCTATCCTGTGTACTGACCGTGGGTATGTGTCGGCCTGTAAAATGTGATGTTTGTACCAAAAATGTCCCACTTTGGCCAATTGAAAAGGTGGCAACCCTACCGTCGACTGTGGGGAGGTTTTGTCCACTACAGTTGGATATGTGCACGGAATATATCCCATCCAGGACATAGGAAAAGGTGGCATCCAACCAATGAGTACAACAGGCTGCCAAAATCCGGAAGTCAGAGGTACAAGCCGAATTTGTCAGGATGTGTCACAGTCGAACAGGTAGTACCCGGGTATACCAACCATGTAATGAAAGTTAAGTATGGGCATGTACCTATGTGCGTGAGGTATAGCATGTGGAATGCAAACATGGCAGGGTAGTCCACACAACCATACAGGTACCTGACACATGTAGGGTATTCAATGTGTTACTCTGGCTGTGTCATGGGCCAACAACCAAAGCAGTGATGTATGGGGTGTGAGGAATCTGTGTGTGTGGGGTGGATGGGTAATGGTACAATCCTCCAAGGCGATACTGTGTCGTATGCAGAATAGGTGAACTGGAGGTGTATGAGGGAGCAGTGGGTGAAGCTGAAAGAAACACAAACACATGTATAAACAGCTGCAATACAAGCAGACAGGCCATACTGTAGAACATAATCCCACAAACATATGAATATTGAAATGTGCGATACAAATGTATAGATATTTCACCGGCACATACCCACAGATTGGTCCTGATGGAACTGGCCATAACAAATGCAACACACCTGGATGCATAATGGACTACCCAGCATCCCCTCCACATCACACAACCCACTCCCGTACCTGAACATACACCAAATCCAGCTGTACTTGGCCTACTGGTTTGGTGCAGCCACAGCTACACATAGTGACCACTACGCATATGTAGTAGGTAGTGTCACCCTAGGCGGTTGCAGGATTGCACACTATGTATCCCTTGCATGTAAAGACCTCAGCACATTTTTGTAACTCCAAAAAGAAGTATTCCTCTTGTTGTGGATCGGTCCAATTTTTGGATATCCCTCATGGGATACATAACCTGTGTAAACATTAGAACGGAAGACATGAAGTCCAGTCCTGTAGATATCTGGACAGAAGTTGGAATGTGCATTAGAGGTGCACGACACTGTACAGCCTTAAGTGGTCATGCATAACCTACTACCCAGGATCAAACACCTGCCCGTGACGCACGTGTCCCGACACGAATAAGCGGAAGAATATATTGCACACATTCGCATAGTGGCAAATGGTATAAGGGTAATGAAGGCACTGAAGTAAACAGGGTAACCCTGTTCTACTGTGTGAGGGACATTAATATGTGTGTAGATGTGACCGACCATACCTGTCAACCTCTGAGAGCAAGATATCTGGACAAAGCCGTGAATAAAAGTGGGACAAAGGCCCAAAAGTAGGGACAATTTGTAAAGATTGCTCTTAGAAATGTAGAAAGTTGATAGAATAACAGTTTGTACATTTGCATTAATTTCCTGAAGAGTATGAAGTCTGAAACTAAACTGTCTGTCATTATGTTCTGACTTCATTCTTTAATGATTAGCTACTGATTTGCCAGAAAACAACAGTGTATTATAGAGGCCTGTACATATTTACAGTAACAAACCTTCACATTTGTTTACTGTACTACTGCATACCTGTAGTTAATTCATGTCCAAAATAATAATCCTCATATGAATGCGTACAAGAAATAGTCAAATGTGAATGGGAACACCCCTCACCATGGATTATGTATTGCCAACATAAAAAGCTGCTGACAGGTGCCGAAACACCTGTGTCTGTAAACACAGGTAAAAATCTATAAAATGGACAAATTCTGTCCATGTGCTTTGTCTGACATTTGAACTCGATCAGGGCAGTTCTGTTCACCAGGCGGACAAGCCTAAACCCAGATCACCACATGAACACCCTGACAATCAAAGACTTGTATGTGCCAGGACTATAAGCCTTGGAGTTCTGCATATCCTTGGAGTGATTAAATATGCAGCTTGGTTACAGAGCAGTAGGGAATAGGGAATGTGTAATATGTAGTACCACGTTTTTCCCAGCAGGAGAATGGATGCCTGTGTTGTAAGTGAAGCGGTGATGCGTATGTTAATGTAGCTATGTACTATGGGTATTTATTTATTATTATTTATTTCCAGTTTGATAACCGGGGAAGTCCACTGGGCCCGAAAGCCCGTTTTCAGTGGAGGCCCAGGGAGAAAAGCTCCATGATAATACATTACACACAAAAACACAGCAGAACAGATCTAAACTAATAAACACAAAAACACACTCTGTTCTAATAGCATAATACTTTAACAATTTCCAAACAAGAATGAGGTGCATTGGGCACTATACATAAGAAAAAGATATATTAGTGCAACTGTGAATGTTAGTAAAGTAGGAAAGGAAAGGAAATTATAGATAGAGTTTGAATGCAAGAGCAGGGATGCATGGGAGAAACGAATAAGAAGCAAATAAATTAAAGGAGAGGTGTCAGAAGAGGATAGAAAAAGAACAGATAACTAATGTTCAAATTGTGGTTGAGTCCAGGAGACCACCTTGAGAAAAAAGTCAAAAGATTTAAGGTGAGAGTAAGCATAGCACTTGAAGGAAAATAAAGGGTTTATTCAGGGAGGAAGGATGAGATAATGAAGAAGAGAGTGGAGCTAGGGAGAGAGTCAGAAGAAGGGGAACCAGGGGGGTGGGATGGAACTAGGATAAATAGAGATCTAGGTAGGAAGTATACAATTACATTTCCAATTTTGGAAAAGGTGAGAATGAAGAAGAGATTTAAAGTGTTCATAGTTTGTAGTGGCCCTTAGAAGGGGAGGAAGTGAGTTCCATTTTTTTGCTGTAGTATAGGAAAGTAGGAGTTGGCCAGGGGGTCGTTTGGGTTTGTAAACTGAAATAAGATTTTGGTGGCTAGATCTTAGGGGCCTTGGAGGATTGTATATGGTGAAGGTATTAGATAATGCTGGGCAAGCAGTGGGTTTAAAGATTAGTTTGTGTGCAGTAGTAAGTTGGAGGAAATTGAGTTGATTAGGGAGTTCTAGCCATTGAAGACTACGGAGGCAGATGCAGTGGTGTGTAGAATGAGTGGAGTTAGTAGCGAATTTGGCAATTTTGTAGTAGCAACTTTCAAGTTTTGTGGAGATAGAAGTGGAGAGATTGGATAGAAGAGGAGCACCATACAGTAGAGAAGGGAGAAGGAAGGTAGTGGCGAGAGTTTGTCTTGAAGATAGAGTAAGAAAGTTTGCATTTCTATAAAGCATACTGAGCTTCTGATGAGTTTTCTTTATGTTTAGTTGAATATGATTATTAAATTTCAGGTGTTCATCAATGGTTACTCCGAGTAATTTAGCACTACTAACAACTTCTATTGAGGACTGGGAGATGCTGGAAATTATGAAGGATGACTTATCAGGAGTCAGAGCTTTTGAGGGGGAGAAGAGAATGATGTGGGATTTATTGGCATTGAGCGAAAGATGATTTTGAAGCATCCAATTTTCTATGGTTGTGAAGGCCAATTGGGTTTTGGCTTGGAGCTCGGGAAGGTTAGCAGAGCAGATAACAGTGGAGTCATCTGCGTATTGTACTATTTGAGCAAGAGGAATAGAAGAGTGGAGATCATTGATAAAGATGTTAAAGAGCAAAGGGCCGAGAATAGAACCCTGAGGGACTCCGGTAGGGGTAGGTAGGAATTTTGAGGTACCAGTATTCCATTTCACAGCTTGGGATCTATCAGAGAGATAACTTCTGAACCAAGAAAGAGAGTTGTGGGAGAGATTAAGGTTAGAGAGGTGGTTGAGAAGGAGAGTGTGGGATATAGTGTCGAAGGCCTTAGAAAGGTCAAGAAGAACAGTGGAGACAATTTTTCCAGAGTCACGGGCTTGGTTGACAATTTCTAGGAAGGAATGAAGAGCGGTTATGGTACTGTGGCCAGGCGAAACCCATGTTGTGTGGGAGTGAGGAGATGGTTATCGAGAAGGTAGGGCATGAGTTGCTGGTGTATGCATTTTCAAGAATTTTCGAGATTGGGGAAAGAATTGCTATTGGGAAGTTAGAGATGGTGTTATTTTTGCCTCCTTTATGGATGGGCAGAATGTGGGCAGCTCTCCAAAGTTTGGGAACATAAGATTCTTGGATGGATCTATTGATGAGAATGCTGATAGGTATGGCGATGCCATTTGCTGCGAGCTTGAGAAAGAGTGATGGAATGTTGTCAGGGGCATTGGAGCATGGTTTGAGTTTGTGAAGAAGTTGTTTGATACTGGTGGTAGACACGGGATGTAGAATGAAAGTGGGAGGTGGGTTATGAGAGTTGGAGTGAGGGATGGGTGTAGAAGGATGCTTTGGGTTAGGGGTAGGGGTGGAAGAGGAGAAGGATTTAGTCAGTTCAGCTATTGAGCCAGTAAAAAATGAATTAAAGAGAGTTGCTATTTCAGTGTCAGTCTTATTATTGTCTGGACAGGGATTGGATTTTGTACCTGGATGTAAAAGTGAATTGATGGAATTCCAGAATTTTTTGGGATTATTTGTGAGGGAGGACTGAAGTTTGCCGTTGTAAGATTTCTTATCCTTTATAATAAGTTTTTTAGCAAGATTGCGGAGTTGCTTAAATTGCAGTAAAGAGGCTGGGTTTTTATTTTTGTTGTATAGTTTCCATGTTTTGTCCATTTGTCGCATTAGAGTTTTAGTGTCTTTAGTTAGCCAAGGGGCAGAGTTGAACTTTATCCTTTTGTATGCGGGGAGGGCTTGGGAATCTAGGATTTTAAGGAAGGTAGTATTGAAGAGTTCTAGGGCTTCATCTAGGGGAAGAGTGTTTAGTGAATCCCAGTTTGTTAGTTGAAGGGTTTCTGAAAATACAGAAGGATTAAAATTAGTTAGGTTGCGAGAGTGGGCATATTGTTGTTCGTGTGGGAGCTGTTGGGTGTTTCGGTTAATAAAGGCTGGGAGATGATCACTTAATGAGTCTGGTAAGGTACCTGAGTTGGAGATATTGTTAGGGTGGCTGACTAGGATCCAGTCCAAGATGGACCCTGGAGGTTGGTTTTGTTAGGTCTGGTAATGTTGTTTATTAGTTGAGTAAAATTATAAAGATTGATAGACTGAAGGGAGTATTGTTATTAATATTATTCCAATCAATATTTACATCACCTAGAATGAAAGTTTCCTGTTTAATATTGTTTGAGGCCCAACAGAGAATATTCTCTAGGGCGGAGGAGTTGTCTCAGGAGGGATATAGATGGTTATAATACAGATACTTTTGAAGTTGTTTATTTTGAGGATTCCTATGACTAGTTCTGCATTATTAAAGTTGGGAATGGTATTTTGGTATGGGCTAAGATTTAGCAGGCAGTTGTAGACTAAGGCTACACCACCACCTTTTTTGTTTAGGCGATCGGACCTAAGTGCTTGGTAGCCAGGTGGTAAAATTTCAGAGTTACAAGTTTGAGGTTTTAGCCAGGTTTCTGTTACTGCTACTATGTCAGGTTCAGTTATATTTAGCCAGGCATGAACGTTTGTTATTTTGTTATTAATACTCTGGGTATTAATGGTAATAAATTTAAGGTATTTATTATTGTGCCTATTTGTGGGGGTAGTGGGAGAGAGAATGTTAGTTGGTGTTGGCCCAGGGTCAGGATGGACATCTCCTGCAAGAGCAAGACAAGAGAAGGAGTAGAGGAACCTAGAATTGCGGAGTAAAGTAAAAGGGAGATGTAATTTACATTTGAAAGTGGGAGACTTTTTGTAGAGTGTATGGTGTTTTAGTTTAAAGTAATGAAATGGATTTGTTTGAAGGAGGGAGGGGGATATCAAATAAAAATGGAGGGATGAAGGATGTGGAAGGGAGATAGTGGAGGATGAGTGGGGTGAAAAAGAGGCGGGTAGTGTGGTATTGGAATAAGAAGATGCATTATATAGAATGGTGAGAATGAAAAGACATGTAAATGAGGTGAGATAGTGTATAAATGAGTCAGAACACCAATAGTATAGTGGTTACAGCATCCGGCCAACGTGAATGCAGTCCCGGGTCAACTACTACTACAACACATATAAGTTTAAAAGTGTAATGAATGCATCTGTGCTGTAAAGACATTTAAATATGTAAAGGTGAACATGTGTTTTGCATATGTCCGTTAACCGGATTACAGATATTTTACTGGTACCGTCACAATTAATAAAGCCCACGTAAGCACAAAGACTTAGTAAACATATTTAACCCACAATAAAGTTATGCAAGTGTGCCTGCGCGTGTGTAATCTGCTCACAGCATAGCAAATGAATGCTGTTTTCTACACGTTTATTTATATATCTACATATGGATATATATATTTGTGTATAGATATATATCCACAGACTTAAACTAAATAAATATATGAAATAAAGAATGTACAGACATATATATATATATATATATATATATATATATATATATATATATATATATATATATATATATATGTATACACACATACACACAGTACATTAATTGATATATACATAACAAACATATAAACATATGTCCTTGCAGATATAACACATGTACATAAATAGGTTACGTCATAGCTATTATGGATAGACATACAGACATGCAAGAAAGGTAAATGCACTGCTGCTTTCCAAACCATTGCCCGGAAAGTACCAGTGTGCCAAATCTGCAAGTTCTACACTTTAAACATGGATATAGGTGTCCTTTTCAGGACCCCAAAAATTGGTCCACTACAGGCACTGTCCTGTAATGATCGAAGCAAAGAAAGTCACTTCCGCAGCTACAATATAGCTGTACATGCAACAGTAGCTTGTGCAAGGGTAATAACACATGGGTTGACAGAATGTATGACATATGTCCCGATACGTGGAGAGATGATAGTGCTTAGAAGTGCCTTCATACTTTATTATCGCTCACATTAAATATGTCTTATGACTACTGTGGAGGGGTGTCAGGTATGGGAATCATGGGTATGCAATAATGGGCCTAGGTGTTGGTTGGCACAGATTTATTAGATCCGCCCCATGGGAGTGATTAATATTCCTATGTGGGTATAGCACACGCCTATATCTTCCAAAAATGAAGAACCCATCTACTGGATATTGTTTAAACCATTGGGGGAAGACATAGGGACTTATATTAGTTTCATGTAAGGGATTATCATGGACGTACATGCATACAAATAAGATGGTAACCATACCTCTCAACCTTTCAGAATAAGACATCTGGACAAAGGAATATTAAAATAAGTACAAATAGGGACTATTTTAAATATTCCTCTGACAAAGTTAGAACGTTGATAGAATAATGGATAATTCATTAGTATGAATGTTTTGAGGGTTATTAGTTATAAACTACTAATGTCTGTCATTATTATCTAACCTCACAGTCCTTAATGACTTGCCACTAATTTACCAGAAAGGCACAATAATAACAAAGAAGGAACAACATTATAAGTCTAAGTTTGAGACATTTACCCAAAATTTGTACAGTTGAAAAGTATGAAGGTAACCCTGTCCTAAGTAAATGTACAGAACTAGTGATATCAGGTGGACAGGTGTGAAGAAAGACTTGATGACAAATGACAAAACATGTATAAGTCAAAAGCATGTACCTCGATAAACGTGAATGAATACTTATGCCCTGTGATAGTCAATGTGGAAGGTTAATAGAAACAAAATAAATGTGTCCCTTAGGGTGTTATGCAGTGTCCCCGATACAGTGTTCAGTCTCCCACACTCGCATGTGAGTTCTGCCACTGACAGAAAGCGCAAATACCGGCGAACACATAAGGTAGATGATAGCATAATATGTTTTGATTAGCACCTGTTGGCTTTTGTGAGGAACACAAAACTCTGGGCGGGTGTGTCCTGCAAAAGGAATGTAATGGCATCTGGCCTGTGATTTCTTCTTGTGTGTAGTGGTGTAATAAAATGATATATCCTGTATCAGAAACAGATACATGTTATAGGAAGCAGTATTATCGACTATACTACTACAAGAAAAATCTGAAGGTATGAAAAGCGCTGAAGTAGACGGTTTAGTATTGACTGCAGGTATGTGTTGACTTGCCAAATGTCACAGCTGTATATATAGTACCTATAGGGCTGTCACCCTTACAAATGATGAAAGTGGGAGCTGCTCTGTAGAAATGTCAGACGTAGCAGGTCAAAACATACCTACAGCCATGCATACTCCATGAATAGACATATTAGCACACAACAAAGTTTAGGCCAGGAGTCCTGGAGCCCTGGCCGGCGTGTACGAGTAGAGTAAGAGTAGAGCAAAGCAAGATGTCTGCCGAGCTATTCAGCAATATCCTGTAGGGGTGTGTAAGACAACCTCTAAAACGAACGTTGCACGGACAATGTTAGGATATGCAAATTACCCCATTTGTAGGTGAAAGCTATGCAAATGATGTAAATCTGCGATACATGAAACAGTAAGCTGTCCGTGCAAGAGTAGAGTTATGTGCAGAAATGTACTCGGATGTTAACCGAGTTACATTCTTCAAGTAGCTAAATGGAGCAATGTCAGCTGCAAATAAAGGATGAATTTAGTTGAAGAAGCATGCCAATGGCCAAATACAAGGCCAGTGGCATTTTTTTCCATTGGAAATTAATAAAACTCTATTTGTCCTTACCCGATCTCCAGTATTTAAGCGTAGCGCAGCGGTGCGAAAACACGCTGCACTTTTAAAACAAGAAAAATATTTAAAATATACATAGAAATTGTAATTTTAGTTAAAAGCTAGCTCGCCATGCAGGTGAATGGCAAGCTGAAGACAACATGGCTACTGAGTACTGGTTGCTATGTGTGGAAGCGCTCTGTCAGAGATGTAACCAAGCATTAGTAGGCAATCCGATGCAATTGAGGCTGATGATAGTGAATCACAATTTGTCATGCCATATGTGCCAAGCCACTACAGTGTAAGAGTAGGTTAAGGGGACTATCAGAGTAGAAGATAGGTAACATCATGAGTGCATATGTATAAAACACTGTCATCTTATCGGAGCAGTGTGTCACATGTTTGCTGTTAGTTACTCATCAGTGGAAGAGGCGTGTTATGATTTATCCTAGGTAAAGTCAGGAAACTGACGGTGTACGCCATGAATATCACTGAAGTTTCTTGCAAACCTGCTTACAGTGTGTTCGCACCTCGCACCTGTGCACGCCTGTAAGCCCGAGTAAGCATGTGTGCACGCGTGTCAGCCCGTGTGCGCACGTTGAAGAATGAGTAAGGTAGTGTAAGAATGTTGAAGCCCATGTTATGTTGTGTAAGCTAGTGTATGCATTTGTAAGCATGTATAAATCTGTACTACACACATCACACACGTACTGCACACTCTGAAACACATGCTGCCAATACTACACACGGCAGTCAAATGGCACATGGATGGATAATAAATCTTCAGAATTAACAGTGCTGTAAACTATACTACATTGATGGTCATAGCTGCAATGCATCATGCCTGCTTACATACACCTAGAAGGATATCACACTTTGTGTTAACAACATTTTAACATTAATACAGTGCTATAAAGCCACCCTGTGCATCAGCACCATGTTAGTCTGTTCCTGCATCAATGTTACACATTATAGGTGGTGGCACATGTGTCATCATATGCACAGGGTATGGTGTTTCTTTTCCAGAGCCTGTCATTGATCATACAATCAACATGTAAGTATGTGTGTGTGTGTGTGTGTGTGTGTGTGTGTGTGTGTGTGTGTGTGTGTGTGTGTGTGACAGACAACAGTGTTTGCATGGCCCAATGTTGATGCAATGTGTGTGTGTATGTGTTAGCCCTAGCTGTTTGTTTTATGTGTGTGTGTCTGAATGTACACAGTTTCAGCATGTGTCAGCCATATACAGGAGGTTGTGGGACAGTCACAGACCATACCTGCCAGGCTGTACAGATCGCCATTACTGGCATGGACACCCCTCCATACATTCAACAATATTCCAGTCCTGCACCTGTCAATGTATACACATACATTCTTGGGATCTGTATCACAACCTGTGGATAAACGGGAGTCAGTAATGTTAACCTGATTTGCATAGTATTGTCAGTTAATACATAGTTATATGAGCCATACTCATCCTCCAAAGTAATAACCACTGCTGACTGTTGCTGAGATGTGCACACAACCGTTTAAAGGTGCTGTACTATCATTGTTTTCAATGTCCCTTGTAATACCCAACAACAAAAAAACTGGTCACTGCACAACTATAAACCAGGATCACTACAGCACACAGTATGTGCAGTATCACAGAGCCATAGCAGATTTACATACATCAAAGGTGATCACGTACAGATAATGCAGCACATTCAATAGTGCTAATATCCCCATACATATCTATATACATTACATATATATATATATATATAATATATATATATATATATATATATATATATATATATATGCACACACACACACACACACTTGGCAGGGTTGGGATCAGAACACAGACCTAACTACCTTATCACACTACAGCATTACGCATGTACAGAACACACTACTGTGATTACTAGATCACGGCATTCACACAGGCATACATCTAGCTTGCTGGCATCAGCATCAAAGTCAAAGACACCGTACGGATTCTATGGAGAGTGAATAGTGTAAAAGCAATGTACTGCTGTCATGCAGCGGAAAACACACACACACACGTGGCAGGATTGGGATTAGAACACAGACCTAACTACCTTATCACACTACAGCATTAAGCATTTAGAGAACGTGCTACCGAGATTACTGAACACAGCACTCCCAGAAGCATACTTCTAGTTGGGTGACATCATCCGCAAAGGCAAAGATGCTGATAGGGAATGTATGTGGTGTGAGGTGTATAAAAGCATTACCGTGTCCCCAGGCAGTTGGAAACACACACACAGAGGCACACACTTGGCAGGGCTGGGAGTCGAACATACATCTAACTACCTTATCACACTACAGCATTACGCATTTACAGAATGAGCTACCAAGATTACTGAACACAGCACTCCCAGAGGCATAGTTCTAGGTGGGTGACATCATCCGCAAAGGCAAAGACGCTGATAGGGAATGTATGTGGTGTGAGGTGTCTAAAAGCATTACTGTGTCCCCCAGCAGCTGGAAACACACACACACACACACACACACACACACACACACACACACACACACACACACACACACACACACACACACACATACACACTTGGCAGGGCTGGCAGTCGAACATACACCTAACTACCTTATCACACTACATCAACACGCATTTACAAAACGCGCTACTGAGATTACTGAACACAGCACTCCCAGAGGCATACTTCTAGGTGGGTGACATCATCCGCAAAGGCAAAGACGCCGATAGGGAATGCATATGGTGTGAGGCATCTAAAAGCATTACTGTGTCCCCAGGCAGCTGGAAACACACACACACACACACACACACACACACACACACACACACACACACACACACACTTGGCAGGGTTGGGAGTCAAACATACACCTAACTACCTTATCACACTACAGCATTACACATTTACAGAATGCGCTACAGAGATTACTGAACACAGCACTCCCAGAGGCATACTTCTAGGTGGGTGACATCATCCGCAAAGGCAAGGATGCCGATAGGGAATGTATTGAGAGTGAGCAGTCTGAAAGCATATTACTGTCCCAAGGTAGACGTAGACAAACACATGGCAGTGGTGTGATCGGGGCAACTAAATATCTATGGAGCACTACAACAACACTACATAGATACAGGATGTGCCACAGACAGTACAACCTGCAAGACAGTCAACCAGTGTGTTCAATGTAGGCATCCATCGTGACGTTGAAAATGGACATCTGTTGCCTGGATGTCCACCATCGCTATACAGAATGTCAATGGCCATGCCCATACACAGAGGCACATCACCGACACAAGGTGTCACTGGCTATGCCCACACACTTAGTATCACACGTCCGTTTGGAATGTACTGTGTGTCCATCTACACAACAGCGTACTGAGCATGCTCACACACTTAGCAGTTGCAAAGGGCCGTCTTGCATGAACACGGATTCTAAACATGTAAGAGCGCAGTTTGGAATATACTGTCTGTCCAACTACACAATGGCGTACTGGGCATGCTCACACACTTAGCAGTTGCAAAGGGCCATCTTGCATGCACACGGATTCTAAACACGTAAGAGCACAGTATGGTATTACTGTCCCCACGTACATGAAGGTCACTCACATGTATTGACCAGTACACACTCAGGAGCCATCACAGATGTCTCAGGTGCAGATCACAGAGGTACACACCACAGTCTACAATGTAGCCCTCAGACATCACCATGTCATTGGACCAGCAATACACAGCCATACATCAACTCAACACCATGTGACACATGACCAGTGGACTGTACATAGGTGTACAGCAACTGTGCAGACTACACATGTACTGACAGGGTTCCATCATGTGTTATGCATTGCAATGATACCACTGTACATAACCAGGTTGGCTCTACACATACCAGGGGCCCTGGGTCTTACACAGCTGTGACAGATGACTGTCGCTGTACACCAACGAACACACATGTTTGGATATGTTATACATGTAACTGCAGTGGATATGTGCATGGACCACACACACAACACATATGCACATAGCATAGCTTTTGCTGTCCTCCATGCAGACAAGTGGCTACAGCAATCATACGCACGCAAATGGAAGGTGGGTCTATGGCTGTTGAATGCTAACAGTACATGAGGTAGCAATGTTGACTGAGGACACATTCCCTCTGTACTAGTTACCCATGACACCCATCATATCATAAAACAGTCCATGTGTTATGTATGTCAACACACATGTCCACCAATTGCAATGCATACAAACATGGCTACATGACAGGCATGTTGGACCAACACACATGTACAAACTGTAGTGTGCATGCAGCTACCATGCATGTGCAGTAGCTGATGTAAGTAACTCATCTGTGCCTAACTACAACATGCAGTTGCAATGCAGCCCCATTATTTACACCTGTATATGGTGACATACTGACAGTACGGTAGGATGTACATCAGGTATGGATGGATGTGTGTACATAAAGTGGTGATCCACCTGTGTAGATGGATGTTCACCGGGGATGGCTCACAGGTGTGTCAAATGCCATCCTACCATTACATGTGCAAACAGTACGCTATGTTACTGTTACTTGACGGTGAAGACATAAAACCTACACAGCGGTCGGGTGTTACCGACTGTACGTCACTTGACACCTGTAACACTTACATCCTCCCATGTGCATATAGCAGCACAATTGCTGGACATAGCGTTGGTACACATAATGCAGCCAATACTGCTGCATGTCTGTCAGACGTATAATCATATAGCAGGTGTATCATTCATAGTACTGCCATGTGTGTTTGCATGTCTGACCACACATGCCACATATGGTGGGGAATACATCCCAATTGTTACACACCCCTGTACACTGTTGTAGACATCTGTACATACTGCAGTGTGGAAAGCATGATGTAGCCAGGTGTGGTGTGTGTATCACACACATCAGCTATCCATATATGTATGACATTTGTGGTCTCCACAGTGTGTGTGTATGAGTGTGTGTGTGCGTGTGTGTGTGTGTGTATATATATATATATGTATGGCTGTCTGGTGCATGGAGTGAGGGTGTATGCTACCATACAGAACACACAGGATCCCTAACCCCTCATGGTGATGCAGTCTACTACCCTGTTGATGCCATCGGTCTCAGTCGTACTGGCTACCTGTACATGTCCTTTCTCTGTGTCACGTCGTGTGGGTGCACAGTACTGTGAGGGTGATGACCACATAGGCAAGTGTCCTCAACTCAACACTATGGGGTGTGCATTACAGTGTTGTTGACCCCGTGAGTGTGGGCATGTTCCTGTAATGTGACAGGGTATTATTGCTACACAGTGAGGCCTCATGCTATCAAGTGGCCTCTAACGTTATCATTGGCCAGACCGCTGTGTACAACCCCTGCACCATGTCAACATACCTGTTATGTGACCTGGTATGGATGTCACGTCTCTAGCCACTGTAGCCTTTTAAACTGCACACATGCTGCTGGATCAGTATATGTGTGGACATCTGTGGTATATTAGACTTTCCAGGAGTCCAGTTGAGGCTACGTATAGCATGCTGAGATTGCCATACGTGCCTGTGAGTACTTCACAGTTGCACATGGGAGACTGCAAACACTGCTACCTGTAGGCACATGCAAGTAGACCATAAGGAGGGAACCAGGGCATCATTACCAACATGCTGTTACTGTTGTTACCGAGACACATACTGTGAACATGTAACAATGCATGCTACACCTGTGCTACATGGTATGTCTGGTGAGTGTCAACAGTACACAACTAATGTAATATACACGTCTCTCACTATTCTTACACAACTAATGTAATATACACTTCCCTCACTAGTCATACACAACTAATGTAATATACACTTCTCACTATTCTGTTCACCCTGTGCATCAGACCATTTGAGCATGTCCCTGCACTGATGGTGTGGATGACAGGGATGTGGCACAGGCTTCATCATATGCACAGGGTGATAACGTTTGCCAGGGGCATAGGCTGCACCAATGGATGACATCATGTGTGTGGGTAAGGGCCGGTGATATGATTGGACATGTCTGCTCAGTATGCATGTGGGTGTTGTGGTGCCCTACAGATGTGATTGCTGTGTGCGTGTATGTGTGCACACAGTTCTGCCTTTCGTGAGGCCTACACAGGGGTATTACTGACAGCTCCAGATTGGACAGACCAGGTTGTACAGCTTGCTGTGTCCGGCCACGGCCACATGACCTGTGCCTGCCAGAGGTTGCACGGGCACTACCAGGCGGAGGTGCAGATTGGCTACTGTCTGACGACACATGTCCACTGGAACCATGTCCCCACTGGGAATGTCCAGGGCCATGTCCATGTGGCCTGCTGTGTCCTGGTGTGGACAACGCAGCGCCAGCTGCACTGCTACTGCTACCGGCACTATGGGAGTGGGCATGTGAGGTGGCACGCTCACGTCAACCTGCACTAGGTGGTGTAGCTGGCCTACGTCCAGGTGGCCTATGCCTCACTCCTACCAGATGTTCCAGCACAGACAGCTCACACTCGCGGATTGCCATGCCACAGTCAAGGATTCTAACCATGTTACCCAATCGCCTGTCCAAAACATTAGCAGTCTGCTGTTGAGCATTTGCCAATGCCTGGATGTTGTCATTTAGGGTGCGGATAGCAGACCTCTGCAGCCTCTGCCATTTTCTGTTCTGCCATTCAGCATGTGCCTGTGCTGCCATTACAGTCTGGAACATGCATCTGGTGATACCAACTGCTGCGCTCTGTCCTGCAGGTGCATGTCTGCCAGAGGTCCTCCTATGAGCAGCACTGGCCACATGCCTGTGTGGCACATCTGCAGACATTACACTGACACCATGGTGTGGAGACACACCTTCTGTAGCCACCACACATTCCTGTTCCATGCTAACAGACGCTGACTGGCCTTCATCTATGGCCACTGGTGATGCAGTATGTGTTGGCAGCAGAACTGTGGGCGGGGAAGAGGGGGACATAGCTGGGATGGCAACCACTGGCACAGATTCAGCCCCTGACAACCCTGCCTGTACCTCATGCATATGTTCATCACTGCTAGTATCTGTGGGGACACTAACATCAGATGGACCGCAGGAGGGTAACACACCTACATCACCTGTGAATGCAAAGAAAGACTCTAAATTACAATAGACACACACACAGACACACAGACACACACACACACACACACACACACACACACACACACACACACACACACACACACAAAATGCATGTGATTTGACAGACGGCATGCAGCATGCCTTTGATACAGCAGACGGCATGCAGCTCAGACATTAATAGTGTTAGTAAGCATACCCCCGGGGGTGCACACTACAGCAAGCAGGTGTCATATCAGTAGCCATGCAGTTCACACAATCATGGTAGTATGCATGCATCCCCGTGATACACCATGTGGACCAGAACAGGATAACAGTACACATGGCTGACGTGACCTTGACATGTAATCTGCTGATGTGTGCATTAACATGCATACATGTCTGACACAATGGTGTCCTGACACATGTACAGCATCGTAATGGGCATCACATTGCGGTGTTGTCTGTATGCCCTACAGATAGAATGCATGTTTAGCAAATGTGCATGTGCATGGAAGGGTAGTGTGAGCGATCTACATTGCTCTACAGTGTGAAGTACAGACACTGTGCCATTGCATGGCATCATGAGGCATCTATATTGCTATACAGTGCATAATATGTACACATTGCATAGCCATAACTGCATGCATACCCATGACATACCTGTGGATTGTGACCCACGAAGCTGAGGTGTATACAAACCAAACCATGCTGTGTCATGTGACAGGTCACTGGAGGACCTACAGATGACACCCCTGCACAACAACTACAGAGTCTTAGCTGCCTGGCAACCATGTCCACACATAGCGGACTTGTCAATTCACCATGTTCCACATGATATTGATGTACCACACACACGAGGTGCACAGCTAATGGTGATGTCCTACAGCAGCAAGGGAAATGTACAGTATCTGTGGCCTGATGTGGTGTCAATGTCTGTGGAAGCTGTAGAGGTGACTACTGTCATGCTATGACACAGGCGTGATGTTCAACACATCTTATATGGTAGATGTCAGTGACACCTCCACTGGCTGTACAAAGGCTTTTTGGATGTCCAGTGTACCACATCAACTGTATAATCAGTCAACTAAGGCTATAATTGTACCATGTGTGGACAATGTGAAACAGGGTGTATACACATCACATCTACTATGTGGCTACGTATCTCTGGCCATCTGCCATGGCCATGTGTGGACATGTGTTGGACAAATGTGTGTGATGGCTGTCTATCACACATGTCTGTGTTGTCCCATATGACATACACCCATAGATGGCAGATATGTCACCATCCACAGGGCTATGCAGACAACAGGTTGTATGTGTGGTATGTGGGGTATGGGTTATGGGATAGTTTGACATTATTGCAGCCAATACACTACGTGTCTGAGACATGTCAGATGGCACATCACAATGTGCACCCATTGCAGGGGCATATAACACAATGGTGACTCCTGTGGGCTGCTCATATCACAGCTCACTGTGTGGTACTCTTTGCGTACCACACGTGTTGTTCCAATGTATAGTACCTCCATTGTAGAACACCTCCACCGTTGTATGCACAGCTGACCACTCATGTAACAATGACAAATACTGTGGTTTCATGTCAGTGTATCATTTTGTTTGTATGTATTGCACATGGGTGACCTGTGTGAATGATGGGTGACGCGACCTGTATATCGTGAATGGAACGAACATAAAGTGTACAAGTGTTAACTGGCTACATGGCAAATAGATCTATGCTTTAACATGCCTGATACTGATGACAGTCTCACCTGCAATGGACTCATGTCTGTGCGGCACGCCAGAGGTACCTGTATATGGGTGACACAGCAGTATGAACATTATCCATGACTGTATGACAGCCACAGGGTGCACTGTGCATGTTAACACATTCACCTGTACAATAGCATATAGTATGCACATGTGTGTATACACAGGGTAGCATACTGTTGTATGCAGCATGTGTGTCCACATACCATGCATATCTTGTTACATTACATAATGTACAGTAACACATGCACATAAATAGGATATAGTAGCCATACGTGCAGTACTGACTTACCAGGAAACTCCAGGCTCATTGGTTGGGAGACACCCACCTCCACGATGGCAGCTAGTGTTTGTGGGATGCTGTTCTGAGGGTGTCCCCAGACTGTCCAGTAGCTCCTCAGTGTGTGTGAGTGGGGGCTGGGTTGGTGGCCCACCACCTGTTCCACTTTGTTCCCTGGTGATTGCAGTGGCACAGTGTTTTGCATGTCGTATCAAGTCCGTGCAGTGTCTGCGCACCTGCTGGTAGGTGCGGTTATGGCCACCCACATCGTTCACCCTCCTGCAAAGATCCTGCCACAGGTCATCCCACTGCTGGGCATGCTGTGGCACATGGCTGAACAGCACCTCGTAGTTCTCATGGAGGTACAGGATGAGGACATCATCCTCCTGGCAGCTGTACGCTGGAAGTCATGTACAAGGCATTATCTGTAAGACATAATGATGGTGACAGGTCACATTTTCAGAGATGTACAGAGATAATGCTGCACATACATTTCTATGACATCTAGTACATCTGCACAGTTATCTTTGCAAATCATCATGACACTGACATGACTGACATGTTTGTGTCACACACAAGTAACACCCTTTATGCATTGCATATCATCACCATATATGTGTGTCACCTCATTGCAGTGTTCATACTCCATGTGAATGCTGTCTTGATGTGGGCATGTCTGTTTGCCTGCACTGGTGTTCTTACCTATCTGCACTGTAATGCTGTTGACCTTGATGCTGTGTATATGTCACATATCAACACAGACACAGCCTTAATGGACTTGAGCAGTGACAATGCACACATACGCATGGAAACCTGTACATGCATGTGTTTTGCCATATACATCTACTCAGCACTGTACAGCTGTTTAACATCCTGCCACGGATCGCCTGTGTTGCACATGTGATAGACATGGGACAATGGCTAGTCAGACGTCATTCGCAGGGATGGTTATCAACTATAGCATGTACAGGCAAGGTTTCCTAGCTGTATTAGACAGCCATTATGCCACCGTGAGGTGCACCAGTGCCACATTACTGATCCAGACAGTTGATACTACATCTACCATGCGGCCATCACACCTTGTATGACAGGGATGACATGTGCAGCTTTGATGGGCAGGGTTGTATGGTATGGTGGGAGTATGTCACATGTATGGCACAGGGATCTGTCCAGCATGTAGCGATCCTAGTATTAGGATGGTGGCTGTCCATGACGTATGTCTTTCAGATCAGGATATGGACATGTAGCATATCCATCATCATAGTGTAGCAAATGTCTTTATGTAAGGTAGACAGCATGCTGCATAGTGGAGGTGAGGATTGTGAAGGCTGGTATCGCCCATCCATGCATGGCCATTACCCCTTAAAAGTGATATGTGATCCAATATTGGTCACCCAAGTGCTGTGTATGCCTGTCCAATGATCTCCGTGCTCATTGATGGCACCCTGTCATGACATGGGTACCTCGTATGACTACATAAGGGGCCTGGAGATGTCACCAAGTCAGGGAGGTGCACTGCACAGCACCATCCCTTACACAGTGTCCATAATATTGACCACAGCCTAGGTGGTAGTTAATGGGTACAGGGATGATCACCTAGCGGTGACAATGCTGATATCATCCATCATAATGTGCACATATGTCACACACTCGAACCACACAGCCCATTCTGTATGTTGTTCACAACACTGACACAGCTATTGCTCATAGGTCATGGCCATTCACTTCCTTACATACGCAGATGCCTGACATTTGTCTGTGTGGTATGGGCTACAATGAGGGTGGAGTACAACACATTAACCCTGTTTTACTGTAGCTGGCACTGGTGTGATATGCACATGTCACTCTGGCACCTTTTGTAGTTGTGAGTCTGTCAACAGGCCACTGGTAGAACACTCCTGTGACATACAAAGGTATTTGTAATCAAACATCTGTACTGTCTTGTACATCTGTACTGCTAACATCTACATTGATAATGGTTCATGGACATGCAGACCATACTCACCAGGGTTATAGTGCGGTGCCACCAATTATGACTGCCGTCACCACTTGTGGGTTGATATTATCCAACACCCTATCTGTATTGAATGTTCATGCTCAGCACTTGTTCAAAACTTGTGAGCATGTCATGAGCTACTGATTAATATAGCACCCATTCCACACTATTTCTCACAGGTACACTGTCTGTCCTCACATTTCCAGCTTGCTTACAGTACAACAGCTGTTGTACACACGTAACTCACATATCCTGTGAGACATGGTTGTATATACAGGCATGTCCAACTGTCATGTACCAGTGCTATTGCCTGTCTATATGATGGATATGTCGTACATGTGGCATTAGAGCTATCGTCTCATGTACACAGTCCATGCTCACCTCCCAACATACGACACAACAGCCTGTGGGGGATGCACATATGCAGCCCTGCTGAGGGTAATGCTGTCACCAACCCTGACTGCACCTAACAGTCCTGTGGGGATGTGTAACATTTGCAACACACCCCACTCATCACATAGGCTCACATGATGTCCACCACAGGCCACACATCTGAGGACAACTTGTGCAGTAACTCTCCATACTCTGTGTAGGCACCAAAGGCAGCCCCCATCACCGAGCACAACATCACCAACTTATAGCCCACTGACTCATGTGTGCCCATCACATACAGCCAATAGGGTGTTATAACATACACAACACAACAGTCATAGGTGACTCTGTAGGCGGTCACACTGCTGTTCCACTCAGCAGGCTACACAAGGTGATAGTCGCTTACATCCTGCTGTCGGGTAACTGGTTCTGCAACATAACCTATGCACCCATGCCACACCTCACCAGGTACGATGTGACTGTCATTCTCCATGTTAGTGTCACTGCCCTGAGATGCAACTTCACAGACTACATGTGCAGGGACATGCAATAGCTCACCAGTCTTGTAGCCCTGAAGGTGTGGGCCAAGCCCTGGGAAGCATTATGCATTCATCCAGACCTGATACCACTGTACAATGACCGACTGTGTCACTTCAACAGTTGGCTATGCTTCTGCTGTCATTCCACAGGCATCTGGTATCTGTCTGCTTTGACTGACCTGGTCAAACAACACGATGCTTTGGCACAGTTGACCTGCACCTGTCAGCCCTGGGAGTACAGATCACGTGTAAGGCTCTTGCTGCTTCTATACTGCCTGTCTTGCACAGTTTCCAATAACAGTCACCAGTAGAACGGGAACTGGCAAGCAAAACATGGGGTCATGTGGCACAATGCTTGACATCTTCCTCTGTGACGCACGCAGGCAAAGCACACCTTATAATGCACCACTTCAACATCTCTGCAGTGACTGGGACCTGCCTCTAGGCTCTGCAGAGCACACCTGCAATGACAGGTTATAGACAGACCATACCTTTCAGGCATGTACCTGGACCGGCACACCCACGGCTGAGGTGTTCCCATATTCCACTATGTTGTACACACATCCTGGCTAGTTACTTAGCACAATGCATCAGAGGTGCTCCACGTGCAACTAACTGTGTCCAGAACCGCTATACACATTGTAACAAGCTATGGATTCAACAACATACCCCATGGTTACCAGACCTCATTTGTTGGTGTACTGGACAGTAGGGCTCAGACAGCTACTACTGATGTGGACTGACACTACCCCACACTTAACTGCGATAGCCAGTCATGTACCGACACATTAGGCCAATGCTGTCCGTGAGTCTTAACCTCCACTCGGCTGGATCAACCCATACACACCACCTCCAAGACCAACATTATCCTTGACATGAACACTACCAACATGTGACTGGTGTTCCACACCTGGGGTTATCCCCTCATTGGTGGATTCCGAACATATGCCAATCACCCTTGTTAGCCACATCCCGGCACCACACCCTTCATG
The DNA here is from genome assembly GCF_019279795.1 of Protopterus annectens. Classification (NCBI taxonomy): domain Eukaryota; kingdom Metazoa; phylum Chordata; order Ceratodontiformes; family Protopteridae; genus Protopterus; species Protopterus annectens. The sequence goes on from NC_056728.1 coordinate 1,331,390,036, forward strand.
GCATACACAGTATATGAGTACTACATCACCTACTACAGACATCTTATGACAGTGGTAGTTAACGTCATGACACCCGTGCAGATGGACAATGCACATAAAAACACTGAAACATACCCCAGTGCATTTCATTAGCACGTACATGACTGCATGGATCATGCTATTCCACACAGAGCCATGATGGTACCCACTAGATAACAGACGCCACTCTGGGGGGTCAAGTTCCATGGACAGAATTTACAACAACAGGTGGAGGCTGTTGCACAGTGGTGTACAATCCCATGGGTGGGGTAGCTCACTAGTCAGCTTCGGTAGGGCTACGGGATCCCTCATCACTTACTCCAAAACTAGCTACGTAAACATTACTGTGACACATTCTGGTGTGTACCACAAGGCATTATGGTGGTATGTCAGTAGTCAATGGGAATACAAACATCTGCTCTCACATACAACATTCACTCAGGAACATTACAGAACCAGGTGATGTTGGCAACATGCTGGCGGATGGATTCAATGCTAACATTACACACTCTCACTCACTACAGTGCCACAATCCATGCAGGAACATTGTGGTGTCCCTGCGGTCACACCTACACAGTACTAACCTGCACTCTATATGTCCTGGGACACTGGCCCCATGTCACCTTCCAAAATCCCAGGCTGTGATGTCCACAAACCTCTGAATGACATATCTCCCCACTAGGCCACCATATTCAGTAATAGCCTTGTATCAGACATTGTGGCCCCTGAATGGCACACAGCAACAGTTATCACACTCCACACAGGTGGTGCCACAATGCACGAGTGGGACTAATGTCTTGCACACCTGAATGGACTGTTCTGCATGGCTATGGGGCACATCATCATGGATGTCATTCACAGTGACATTGTTGGGTTCCGGTCCTTTGATGCCTCCGGGGTTGGACTTGTTAGGGCCAGAGCATGCCTCCTACACCTGGTGGACTCCTTTCATACAGTTACCAGGGTAGTTGATGACAGTATGGGGGTCCACACAGCCTACATTGTCCTCTCATTGCCTTTCAGCACCGTTCTCCATTCTGGTATTGACAACATACACATCCACCTGCACATCGTACCCTATGTCTCAGGATGTTATGTAACGTGGCTCATGGACAGGACACACACAATGAGGGTAGCATACCATAGCACCTACTGCATTTCAGTTACACTTGGCATACCACAGTCCTCAGTCATAGGGCCCCTCATGTTCGGTATATGCTTCACTATGATACAGGCTAACACAGAGGGACTTTCCCTGCCTAGCTTTACAAACCCCTGCATACAAAGCGCCATGATTGATCCACCAGCTGATACTGACTCCATCCATACTGGTGTCACTGTGACGGATACCTGATATGAATATCATGGCCTCAAGCTGCATGGCACAAGGTGCATGAACATCACCTTTGCATTACACCATTCACCCACTGACTATCACATAGGTGGTAGTCCCCTACATACATGTCACAATGTATGTGTTCATAGTACACACGTATGTCGCACTCACTCCTGTGATTACCATATTGCCACTGAGGCATGGATAGCCTTCTACGTGGCCACACTTATCTGTACTGGGTGTGTAGCTGGTACATAGGCACCCATTGTACCTCTGAACTCCAGACTTCTACACACATTCAAGGGTACAGCACCCCATTTAGTGTGTACCTTACACAACAGCTACAGTTTTACACACCACAACATTAACACGCCATGATGTTTATCGAGCTCCGACAGTTAAAGTATGCAGCTGAACTACGGACACCACGTCTGTACACATTTGCATACTACATACTCAGGGGTGACCTCTGCTGAACAGACAAGGCCCATGTCTACAACAATATTAATAGCTATACTACATATACGCAACATAAGCAAAAGCCACTGTGAGCAACATGCACATGGATATGTGCACACGCGCAATGATGAGTGGGATGTGCTTGAGGGTTACATTCCCAAACCAGACACTCACCATGCTTTGGAACATGATTCCTATGTACATCACGCAGGGACACTCAGTAACGCTGTTCATGTGATACCTCTCTTGCTGGATGGGAGACACTTGTACGCCAGGGATCACTGCAGTGGCCATACTGTGCAGAGGTGCAGGTAACACATGGCTCTGCTTTTCACAGGACACTACCCTAGAGAGGTGCCACTGGTTTGAACACTGTAGTTGTGCTTACACATAGACCTGACAGACTGCATAGTACCCCACTATGAACCTGTGAAGCTATTACATGTCCTTTGTGCATAGTTACTTGGTAGCACTTCCATTTAGATTAGCTATCATGCTATTACAATGTCCCGTGACTACAAGCCATATGTATCCTGTTATTGTACATGTCAATAGACGATATCTTTGATATGCATGATATGCCTGTTATGCTGTGTAGCATATCTGACATATCTACCTACAATACTGTACATTACACATATTTTACATAGTATCCCATAATGCAAAGCATACTTGCACAGTGGGACCACCTTAGACATGTCATTGTCGTTATATGCCCATACACATGCCTACTCTGACAGTATATCAACATATACTATCCCCTGCTATGGCACGTACTTGTTGGACATACCCTACCACTGACGGTGGGTTGTATGGAATTGTTCTGTTTAAAGCCCTCATGTAGCATCCCTTGTGGTGTCTGTGATGTTTACCTTGTGGCCCACTGCTGGACCCACAATTTCTACAAGCGTTAGTATGCTCAGCAAGACATCACTGCATAAATACCTTTTCCCACTTTATGCATTGCGGACACTTTTAATTAATGAAAACCAGGCTATACATGCATTAAATAATTAATACAAAATATGCTATACATACACTTACATACCGAGTGTTCTACATACCTTGTTATCGTTTTGGACTTTCGTCTCTATCTCTCTTACACTGTTTAAACATTTATATGGTATGAGCATACGGTTTGAATGTCTGGCAAGTCATCCTTATATACGTCGATACCTGTAACATGTGGTTTCCTGCCGCCAATTGGTGTTCCTGAGTGACTAATTACTTGCACATCAGCTGGGCAGCTACTCCATTTGCCAATTACGCAGCAACAGTGGGGTATAATTGAATTCTCCACTTGGGCATTGCCCATTTGCCCTACCTTCGGGGAGACGGCCTGTATTGTGTTTTGTTGTGTGTAATTGCAACTGCTATGTGTCGAGACAAGTATACTTTGGATTCATGTCCCCCATGGATTGTGTGTGATGGCTAGAGTATGTGGTTCAACATGTGGGTGTACCTGTCATCCCAACCATCTGATAACGGACTATTGCAAACAAAACCTGTAACATCGCCGTTTGTTCCATTATACAATGTCTACAATTTTGCATGGCGCCTTTAATTGTGTCTCTCACAAGGTATGTTAACTGTTCTGCAGATGTAATTGACTGACTGGATGTTTGTGCTGTAATTACAGTCTGTATTGCTATCGTTTCTAGTGTGGGGGATATCGGTGGGTGTACGTAGCATATACAGGTTTGTGGGGCTTGCATTTCTACATATTCCATATATATGTTTGTGGGCTCCTTCCCTAATTAAAGAGCTCCTTCCCTAATTAAAGAGCCATCAGTTAGTAGACTTATGTTACGGGATTTTACATTAAGTTAATTGGTTTCTATATAGTATGCAGGTGAGGTTGATACTTCTATACCTCCGGAATTGCAGCGATATGTAAAGGGATATTTCTAAATGACAGCTATCCTGTGTATTTCTGTCCCAGATATTTGCAGTCATTGCAGTTGTGTTGGTGACAGAACCTCTTTGCCATGGGTTGGCACCTCTTCATATGGCCATTGTTGGACACTTGCGGGACACACAGCGGTGTTCACAGGCCGACACATAGCCACGGTCAGTACACAGGATAGCACATACTTTTATCCTCAATACATACCTATTGTTGTGGGACTTTGGCTACTTATCATATTGCATGTAACATTTACGTTTCTTACATACAGGCATAACTATTTCATGCAACTATTACATAATATATGGGACATAATAATGTCCTACAATCTCGGACAGTTGCCCTTTGTAATGTTTTATGTCAGTACACACCTGCCCAGGGAGGGGCTGTCCCTCCTAATGTGGGACACGTGGTAACCATATGCCTACGGCTAGCTATACCCACACCTACCGTAAAGATCTACCTCCGAGTTGGCATTAACAGACACACGATGTGGACACACACACACATTACAGTCACACAGAAATGCACACGGCACCCTCAATACACACATGCACAGACTACAGCACTCACAAACACAGTTGAACACAGTACCTATGTGGACTGCAACACCGGCAGCAGTAACTAAATGTCCCTTCATATCATCATACTATTACTCGCGGTTCTACTATTCCGGTACTGTGCTCTTTCGGTCTTTCAGCCTCGTGGTTATGCGTGTCGGTATGTTACACATTCCATAGTTGGCGGTATCCTATTTATTTGTACCTCCAAGGTGTTATAAATGTCGTTGACCTATCTATATATTTGCAGATATCGGTGAATCCGTATATATCAACATATATCACTCTATCACCCTTTCTATCTGTATTATATATATGTATATCTATATATATATATATATATATATATATATATATATATATATATATATATATATATATATATATATATATATATATATATAGATATATATCTGACAGGGAAAGTAACAGGCAAGCTACACCTTTCATTGTGTACTTGTCGGTGTATACTGTTTCCTGGACTCTGCATGTTTGTGTCTGTACCTGTCACATTACACACCTGCCGTAGGTTAGGGTTACCAGCTGTCCCACTTTGCAAGGGACAGTCCCCTCTTTGGGCAGTTGTGTCCTGCAAAATATTTGTAAACATGGCAGATGTCCTGAGATTTTAGGACAAACTTATTTCCTATAGTTTATGTAATAGTTGCATAAAACAGTTATTCTGTATCTGAACCACCTATATGTTATAAGACACAGAATAAGTAACTAAAACATTACAAGAATAAGCTTTTATCTAGGCAACACAGTAAAGTTCTGATTTTTGTACTGGCCGGGTGAATGTGTCAGCCTGCAGACATCTGACGTATGTCCCACATTGGTCATTTGAAGAGGTGGCAACCCTACCGTAGGTGCATCTTGGCTAGCAATAGTGTTAGGTGATTGTATACATGATTGCGTGTTCTACTCCTGGCAGTGGTCATTTTACCCTTCAGAGCAGGCGCTGTTAGTACAGGGGTGAATAATGCTGGTTTCACCTGTTCTGGACATCATTGACCGTGATCTGCGTGATATTCAGAGAAGCTTAGCCCTGTTTCACGCATATCCGTATAGTCATATTTAAATGTCGCTTACCAGCAGTGGGCAATGAATATTCCCGCTAATGTGTGCTAAACATGATCTGATGACTTGCATCCGACATGCATTACTCATGCCTTCGGGATTATGTTACATCCCTTGCAGGACATGGGACCGGGAACATGCACAATGGTCACTGCATTTAACACTTGGACATCTGGGATTTGTACACGTGTTATTTCGTTTTGTATGTGGAGTATACTACGGCTCTTACTCCATACTGCACTCACATGGGTAACTCAGTTAGTTTACATATTGATGAGTCCAGTTAATGGTATGTCCATGTGATGTTTACTGAATGTGCTCTGGCATTGGGTATGTATATCACAGTGAGCCACACACAATACTGTGCTACACCTTCAAACGACCGTAGGTGGAGCATGCTGGGGTGACGAATGCCTGTCATGGGTACACCCCATGCCTTGACACAACATCCATGATTACATTATGTGGAGCCCCTCATTAATGCAGCAGGGAATCCATGCTGAGTGTGTGCAGAACAGTGCTTACACACATGTGCTCCCGAGGATTGCCTCTGCTCCACTAAGCTACAGTTGGTTACTCGATGTTGTGGCGACAGTGGACACTGTTTGCCCCATTTGGTGTATAGCCTCTGACAATTGGGCGTGTACCTACCGATGTACCTGGGAACCTATACACACAGCATCAACATATGCTGATAGGCGCATGTACTGTTCAGGTGTTGACATTCCGTGTTCCAATAGCTGTTGTGTGTACTATGTTTGAGGGATGCCTATGTAGGATACACACAGTGGGCCACCTATACATTACAATTTACAGGTGGTCATGTTTGTGTGCCATCCATTTTACTGTGGGTGCAGGTGTAGAGGTGTGTCAGTCCGTAGGGGCCTACACTGTCAGAGTATGTGCTATCCGTTCCCTCTTTGCCAAGGAGTAGGCATATTGGGCACGCCTCCGTCTGCCTACTGGGGCTGGCACAGTGTTCGTGGTCTGAATCCCTCTGTGCCTGTGATGGCCTTGGCAATTGCGGTGGGCTATGAGGGCCTTCACCATTTTGTCCCTGCTGCATCTGTTTCCACAGGATCATATTATGTAGCATGGCACATACTATGAAGATGTGGGCACACGTGCCTGGAGAGTACTACAAGGCTCCACCAGATGTGTCCAAGCACCGGAACCATGATTTCAGCATCCCAAACACACACTCTTTGATGATTCTGGTTTGTGAGTGTGCCTCATTATGGCATTCTTGCATGGGTGTGTGTGTATTTCTGATGGGAGTCATCATTCACGGCTCCAGTGCATAGCCAGCATCCCCATCAAGGTGGCCATGTGGGATGTCCCCCCTGACAAATTCCTGATACAGCTGTGAGGCATGCCAGATATGGGAGTCATGGTAGCTTCCAGGGCTGCCAGCACACACATCCATGATAATGCCCTGGGCATTACATACGACCTGGCAGTTGATGGAGTGGAATCCCTTGCGGTTTATGTAGCACCTACCATGCTCACTGGGTGGTGACTTGATATGTATGTGCGTGCAATCTATTGCACCCAGTACCTCCGGGTAGTGTGCCACACGGTGAAAGTGACGCATATTGCTGGCTAACTCCTCCTGAGTTCAGGGGAAGTATATATGCTCATTGGCATGTGGTAACATGGCATCCAGGAACTGGTGTAGTACCCTGGATGCTGATGCCTGTGAGATCCCCATTATATCTCCAGTTGGCCTTTGAAAGGTACCTGTGGCTAGTATTTGCAAGCTTACACATGCCTTTGTGTCCACTGGGATGGGTTCCCCTTTGTTGTTTCTGGTTCTCAGGCATGGCCGGCACAGCTCCACTATTTGCTGTAAGATGTCCCTGTCCACCATGTAATGCTCTACTATCTCCAGATCATGTAGCCCCTGGCAGGTTACCCTTGGTCTGAACACTCTTCTCCTCCTCTGGGGCCTGCGGTGGTTGTCGGCATCATCCTCCACAACACCGTCAGTCTGTAACACATGCTGATGAATCACAGCTATGGCAGCTCCCAACATGTGCATTTTAAAAGTTCCCCGTGTGTTCACACCTATGGTGCAGTGTTTGGGAATACACAGGTGTGTGTGTAGGGTGCTTTCACACTTTATACTATTGTGCTGTGAACACCGATGATGTCATAGGGTGTGTATGTACGATCGTAGCTACAGGGTATCTTATGTGTTTTACTACCGGAACTACTATTGTGGTGCCTTTGGTGTTGAATTACATTTGGCTGCCATGGATTACCTCTTGACCTTCCCTTTACATTTCTGCATGTTCCACCTACCATTTTCTGGCATACATCCAACAGCCTGCCTTTCATTTGTACTTTCCTAGACCTGGCTTATCTTGCGTAATGTGTTCTATTGCCGGTCTACTGTTGGTTTGCTTTGCTCAGCTATGACAGATCTCATATCATTGCATTCCAATGCCTCCCCTCCTTTCTTTGCAATCCAATGCCTCATCTATCCTGTTTTGTACGTTTCTGCGAGCAGACTTGTCAGCTGCCGTCGATTGGCCACCGTGAGTTGATTGGTGTTAATTGCTCAGTAGTACTCCAATTACCCTACTTTGGCATTTTCTTCTTTTCTTCCCTCACTTTTCTGTTTGTGCTATTGTTCGCTGCGCATGCATCTGCTTACCGGATTTTGGGCACGTTATCATCCCCGTACACATGCGCGTTCGGGCACCATATGTGCTCTCAGCTAAACAATTCTATACCTTCCTCCCCACCCCTGTCCTGCAGCTTTGCTTAGCAACGGTCAGGCCAGATTTGCATTGCTCCAATGTGCTTTATGCTACGGTGGCACACCCCTCTGCTGATGTCATGTATGTCCTCTGAGCCACTCCTCTGTGTTATAGCGGTGCGCCGTATGGTACATCCTTCATCCGATCGGACGTTTGCGATTCAGTATTACCTGCCTCATTTGCATGGCATTAACTACTAATTCATAGTTACCGCGCCAAACACTGTTGCAGGCCCTTAGCAATCCTTGCATATTGGTTGTGGTGTACCATGCCTACCATTGCGTATTATGGTGAAATCCTGATTTGTATTTCATTGCGATTTTATGACATTTGTATATATTTTCTTTGTGTTTCTGTTTGCGCACACATGCCCTGCAGTTGTACAGTGCGTTACTGTGGACATGACATTAAATGTTGTTTTTTAGGTGTTGTGCATCTTTTCTTATGCCATTGGCTGTGTATTTAGCCATTGGCATATGTTAACTTTGTAATACATGAGTCTGGTCTGCTTCCATAGCTCCGATGTTCTGTCTGGGAAAATGTAAACTGTGTTTTTTGGTTTACATTTCCATGGGCTTACGCTACGCTTGCACCACTTCATGAATCGCTATACGCCTTCATTTGCATGGTGCGACACTGCACATGGGGTGATTAGCATACCTATGCCGAGGGCTGCGCAGGTCTGGCATACGCCGGTAGTGCATGTGGAATTGGATCGTACCTGAATCGCTCGACGGCCATATTTGGCATTATTCCACCTACGCTATGCCTGTGCCTGGCGCAAGCTTCATGAATCCCGGGGATTATCTATTTGTATCCTGGTCATTTAATATGAATGAGCTCAGCTGCTGCATACAACAGAAAATATTACTAAAGGCAAATGAGGTACACATTTGTGGTACAAATGTTTCATAGCAGTAAACTTATTCACTTCTAGAAGGTGTTGTGTTACAGGTCATGGCTCCCACATACATTTAATTAATTATTCTGAGCTATTTTTGAAAAAAAATCAAAGTATATATGCGTACATTAAGAAACCTTAGTACATTAAGAATTGTAAATCTTGCTTAGACATATGAACTGTAAATTGTTCACCATTGGCCACCTTTTTAACTGGAATCTAAAACAATATGAAGCCAGTTATACAATGACAGTTAAATGCTCTCCAAACTTAGTTTTCCTTGAAAATTTTAAAGCACGTCAACTTACCATTAACCATTATTTTTGCATGACAGCAGATCAAAGTTAACTCCTTGTAACAACTTTTAGCAGCAGCAGAGTTTTCTGGTTTCTCCACTGTTTTGTGATGTCAGAGTATCTTAGTCTAGTTTGGTAGTGAGTGAGTGCTGTTCCCTGAAATAAACCATTACCTTCAATATGACTGAAAATGTTTTCTGCATTTTTTAAACTATAGAAATTCATGTGAGTGACTGCCTGCAGATTGACATGAATAAGAAAACATAATGTTATGCGATACAAGTGCCATTTTTGAATTGAATTTCACAATGCTCAAAAATTCAATATAAATTGCTTGAGTTTTGACATATTTAAAAAAAAAATCAGAAAAAATGTAAAGTGGAGCAAGTGGCGCCAAAGTAAACCAAAACCAAAGAAGAGCGTCACAGTCCACAAGCGCAAATAAATCCAGTCCTTGGATGCGAAAACAACGATTTATTGAATAATCCAACAGATGCAACAAGAAAAACAATATTGTTTTTCTTGTTGCATCTGTTGGATTATTCAATAAATCGTTGTTTTCGCATCCAAGGACTGGATTTATTTGCGCTTGTGGACTGTGATGCTCTTCTTTGATATTTAAAAAAAATGCATGCCAGTTGGTATGTTACAGTACACACTGCTAATTTTTAATCTTATTTTTATTTTGCATTCATTTTATTTTTGTTTATTAACCAGAGTAGAACATTAATCTACTCTGGCCTTTTTCCAAGACATGAGAAAATAAGAATTACATTGGAAATAAATAAAAATGGCATTACCTAGTATATATTTTAGTAGCTTCAAACTACTAAAATAATGAATGTTAACAAGTTAGTAACAGTTTATTTATAAAACAAAGAGTTGTATCAAAAAGGGGAAATGAGGGGGAGAGACGGAACACATTCGATTTGGAAAATTGGGGGAAGAAAATGTTCACGTGGTATCATTTAACAGGAAATAAATATTGAGGCTGAGACAAAGAGGAGTCAGGAGTCTTTGATGTCAGCAAACATTTTTGCCTTGTATTTTCTACACACTATTTAATTGACTAGGAAGCTTTTGATTTGTATCTGGAATCTGAAGAAAGTGGTAATATATTTTAACTCTGGTATGGGGATACAGTATAGAAAGCCTGTGTTCTTGTTTGAAGTTTGCACTAAGGACTTAATAAATAGGGGATGAGGTTGATTGTGATCTAAGATTATAGCTGGAAATTTGTTTTGTTATTCTGTAGGCAAAAACTGGGAAAGTTTTTAAGTTCAATAATTTGAAAGTCAATGATTTTGCTAATAATGTACATATTGAATAATTAGTCATTTAGTTTTAGCTGATCCTGAGCAATTGTATTGTTTCTGTGACACTAGGATGATAAACCTACACATACCATTGGAGGTGGTCCGCAGAAATGACTAGTGCTGCAGAAATAATTTGCTAACCATATTCCATTTGAGCAAAAGAAGCCTTTGTGCATAATGGATATTCCTGACAGTGAGAGGATATGGCCCAGAAAAGTTGTTTCTTTCCTTTTGATTTGGTAGTATAGCATGGTATTGAAAATTAAAATTTTTCTCAAACCAGATATCCAGATATTTGAAGTATGGAGTAGTTTTTGATTGCTACAGATTTACTATATATTACTGCATATTATTTTTCATAGTTGCAGGATTACTGATAGCTTTTCCCTTGAGTCAAAATATCAAAAATGTTCTTGATGCTCAGAATGAGTTTGTTTGATAAAACCAAATGTATAGATAAAGTACACTTTGCTGTAACTCAAATTTGATAGTCAGCTGTGAAACACTGGCACTATATATTACCATGTCATCTGTATATAGAAACAATTTGCGCATGTAGGAGGTCTGATAGGAGTTTATTGATAAATACTGAGAACAGTAGGGGGATAATACTAATTCCCAAGGAACCTTTTGGTACATGGAAAGACTAGAGATGCAGTGGCTTTGCTTTATATTTTGAAATTGAAAAGAAACAAATAGAAAAAAAGCACAAAGGATCCAAACCGGTTGTAGCACTCAACAGCTGTTTAATAAATACACAAACTGACATCCAAGATTAACGCTGACAAGCTCAAATTTACGTTTTCGTCCCACTTCTTCAGATAAAATTCCCTCTCCATGTCACCACCTTTATACACTCAGCAATTAATTTACAACCAATAAAAACAAGGAAAATAGTGTGCACCACGAATGTGTACTAATACATTTAAAACATTTAAAATACTTCTAACAGGCTAAAACAGTCCCTACAAATCACAATTTATGTACAATCATTGTGCCACTTAATGTTTGATTTATATAATATGATTAAAACCTATAATTTAATAGTTTAAAACACATATAATATAAATAACATAGATACCATAAAAGTGTTTATTTCTAAAAAGGTCACAACCCCTTCTAGTGGTCAGTCATGAAAACCTTCTCCAAATGTAATTTGTCACCCATAAAATAGTGATTTATTATAGTTCAATTTACGTCTTGTATAGGTGATTATAGTTCTATAATTTGGCAGATCTGAGTTTTAAAACTGGGGTGAGTGAAATCATGTAATTTAGACCTGGGTGTCTACACGCTTCTAATGTTACTTGCCAGTAGAGTTCCTTATATTCCACCCGTGTTTCCCACAAACTGCCTCTACGATCAATAGGTACCATCTCAAGAACAAAAAAAAAAACAAAATACTGCATCCTTACACACACGTGTGTGTCTATACAGGGCATTATTCTCTTACTTCGTCCTTATGTCATAGAGATGTTCATATAATCTTTGTTTAAGCTTTCTCTCACTTTTACCCACATTAAATGAGTCACAGGCTTTGCATAAGGGCACATAAGACAATTCCCTTCGTATTACAGTTCACAAATGTGTTTAAAGTGATCTTCCTGTTTCTTGCTTTTAAGAACAAAACATCACCTGTCAACAAGTGGGATATTTTGGATGTGAAACCACCATTTGACTTTTGTATGTTGACATCCAAATAATTCAGTTGATCAAAACAAAATTTGTGTGTAAATTTTAAAAATGTGGTAGTCTCGTTAATGTATTTTACAAAACTTTCAAAAGTAATTTCATTATCAACCCATAAAAAAAACATAAATCATCTAAAAACCTACCATAAAAATTCCCAAAACATATATAGTCTGAATTTAAAATGTACTTATTTTCCCAATATGCCATTATAATATTTGCATAAGTGGGCGCACAGTGTGCACCCATATGCCACTCCACTTAACTGCTTGTAGTATTCTCCCTCAAAAAAATAAAATTATTCTTTAAAACTAATTCCATCAGGACTAAAACTGTTTTAAATTCATTGAAGGTAATTTATTTGTGTCCAACCAGCATTTCTTCAAACCAACCTAAACCTGTATCATGTGGTATGCAAGTAAAAAAATCTATAACATCCAAGGTTGCAAGACCCACTTTTTCTATATAAAGTGTGCTACCCAACTTCCTCAAAAAGTCCCATGAGTCCTTAAGTATGTTGGTGTTGTCTGTAACTAATTTTTTAATTTTTTGTCCACGTATTTTGCCAATGTTACTGACCCATCTGCAGAAACTATAGGCCTAAGAGGGGGATTGCCAATGTCTTTATGTATCTTTGGAATGATGATTGACCACTAGAAGGGGTTGTGACCTTTTTAGAAATAAACACTTTTATGGTATCTATTTTATTTATATTATATGTGTTTTAAACTATTAAATTATAGGTTTTAATCATATTATATAAATCAAACATTAAGTGGCACAATGATTGTACACAAATTGTGATTTTTAGGGACTGTTTTAGCCTGTTAGAAGTATTTTAAATGTTTTTAATGTATTAGTATTAGTGGTGCACAATATTTTCCTTGTTTTTATTGGTTGTAAATTAATTGCTGAGTGTATAAAGGTGGTGACATGGAGAGGGAATTCTATCTGAAGAAGTTGTGGGACGAAAATGTAAATTTGAGCTTGTCAGTGTTAATTTTGGATGTCAGTTCCTGTATTTATTAAACAGCTGTTGAGTGCTACAACCGGTTTGGATCCTTTGTGCTTTTTTTTCTGTTATTTGTTTCTGCAAGCACTTTCCGCCTTTCGATTTTGCTTTTGGTTTGCTTTAGAATGGATTCCCAGCCGGGGACCTCACTCAAGAGTTCATACAAGGGTACTGAGGTTGGTGAGCTTCAGAAGCTCATAGGACAGTTAACCCAACTGGTGGGGCTTTTCACACACATCAGCCAATCGATGGTGTTGTTGGCCTCATCACTGCCTTTGCCTGGTAACCAGGAGCCGTTTAGCTACGAATGAAGGAATGGTTAGAGCGAGCGTGAAGGTAATAATGCTTTACCTGGAAGAAACACAGTGGAAAGAGTGAGTTTAGATGGGTTTCTGAGGATTTCGTTCGAAAATGACAGAGAGATGCGTTCTGTGAGAAGGTCGCATGTCAACAAAGGACTTTCTGATGTTCCAGTGGGAACGGACATTAAAGCTTTGTTGCCAGGTACTAAACGGCAACTGAAAGATGTACTTAATGCTAAATTTGATTTTGAATTAAAAACGCCACTTGTAAATTCAAATGGCACCTACGCAAGTATGTTATTGGATTTAGATTACCTATTGTACAAATATAAAATGTTAGAGATGGATAATGCTTATTTAAACCATTGCCTGCACCTCAATATAGTACCTAAGGGTCTTAGAGTTTGTAAATATCCCAACAATGTAATTGATGGTTCTGACTTTCACCAAAAATTGATTTTGGTATTTGAAAGATGTGGAGTTGACATAATGAAAGCTATTATTAAATATAATGAACAACAAATGGAAAAATTGTATTCTATGGTGGAAAGGTTAAATAATAATATCAATGATTTGATGTTCACCATTGATAAAGAGAAGTTGAAATAACATGATTTATTAAAGAAAATTGAGAGCAAATGTGCTGACGTTCAGGTTAGAAAAGTTAAAAAGATTGAGAGAGACTTGAGCAAATATAAGGCACATACACATTATCCTAAGCCTCAAAATTGGGGTAGGAGTGATTATAATTTATTTATTTTTATTTATTTATTTTATTTTACATTTGTTAACCGGGAGAGTCCGACTGGATACATGTCCATTTTCAGCGGAGGCCCGGGGAGAAAAGCTCCAAGTACATAACAGACATATGAACATTGTTAATGCAAAAAAAGGAAGATAGTTGAGTTCTAAATACAATATAAAGATACATCACATCTTGGAAAAAAAAAAACAGCAGCATATAAAAAAAACATAGGTCAGTTACAAAGGCGAGGCGCCTTGTTAAAAAGCAGTTAAGGATAGTGAGGTAAGAGAAGGGTAAATGATAGTGGTTAATCAGGTTTGGAACAGGGACATTGCCAGAGAGTATTGAGATGGGGTTTAAGCTTTTTTTTGAATTGTAGGAGTAAGGGTTCTGAGGTGAGCATGGTCGGTAGGGAGTTCCACATTTTACCTACAAAGTTTGAGAATAGAGAATCCCCAGCAGAATTATTGGCTTTGGTAGTTTGAGCTAAGATCTTATTGGAGGAGCGTAAAGATTGCAGGTTAATATAGGGGTTAATGATGTTTTTCAGAGCTGGTGTTTTCTCTGGGTGATACAGTATCTGGTGAGCCGTTTTGAGTTGGTTGAAATGGAGTTGGCTGGAAAACTCTAACCACCCTAGTTGCTTCAAGTTAGTGCAGTAGTGCGTTCTAAAGGTGGAATTTGTGGCAAATCTAGCTATGTGATTGTAACAAGAAGCAAGTTTGTTAAGGGTTGTCTTGTTTAGGTTTGTAAAGAGGGGAGGCATAGAAAGAGTTGATAGTAGGTGTGTGCTGGCAATTGTAATTTTAGCGTGAGGAGTGAGAAAGTGTTTTACTTTATAGAGAGAGCCAAGCTTTTATTGACGGTTTTGATGGTAAGATTGAAATGGGTGTCAAATTTAAGGGAGTTATCAATGGTAACACCTAATAGCTTTGTGTGAGCTTCTGGTGATATTGTGATTCCATTGGAGGATGTAATAGAGAAGGTGGGGGGAAGAGTCTTGTTAGTGGGTGAGAAAGTAAGTAGTTTTGTTTTGTTGGGGTTGAGAACTAGTTGTCGACTTGAGAACCATTTTTCTATTAGGTTGAAGGTGTCTTGGGTTGAAGCAGTGAGGTCTGCCAGGTTGGAGGCAGTGCTGATGATAGTCGAATCATCTGCATATTGAATGCATGTGGCATGGGGGTGATTGTGGGCAGGTCATTAACAAAGATGGTGAAGAGAAAAGGGCCAAGAATAGATCCTTGGGGAACTCCAAGTGTAACAGGTAGGCATGTAGATAATTTGTCCGGCCATAGAACAGCCTGTTGCCTATTGGACAGGTAGGATTGGAACCATTTCAGCGTGGAATTGCTGAGTGATAGTTTTTAATGTATGGAGGAGTTGAATGTGGTTCACCATATCAAAGGCCTTGGAGAGGTCTAAGAAAAGAGCAGATGATAGTTTATTATTGTTTCTGAAGTTATTGATGGTATTAGAAAAGGATAGTAGGGCTGATGTGGTACTGTGATTTGGCCTGAAGCCATGTTGGGAGTTAGCTAGAATTTTATTTTTGGTGAGGTGTTCCATCAGTTGTTTGTGGACACACTTTTCCATAATTTTGGCCAGGGGTGAGAGTATAGCTATAGGTCTGTAGTTGGTTAGCTCTAGTGAGCTACCACCTTTATGGAGAGGAATAATGTGGGACATTTTCCATATGGAGGGATGAAGGCTTCTGACAAGGTACGGTTTATGATTATGGAGACGGATAGGAAATGGCCTCAGCTGCTTTTTGCAGAAACTTAGCTGGGAGAAGGTCAGCTGCTAGCTTAGTGGGTTTTAGTTTTTAAGAAGAGATGTTATAAAGGATATGGGTACTGGATCGAAGGTAAATAGATGATCTGATGTAGTTGTAGTATTCTGCTGGCATGGGTAGTGGAGTGGGCTGGTTGTTTGTTTGAATTGTGTGACCAGGGATTGTATAGTTTCTGTGAAGAAACTATTGAATGTGTTAGCAATGTTTACAGGGCACTGTTGTTTGCAAGTTGTTGGAGTGGGGTGGTTGCCTGGCCTGGGTGCAGGAGCTTGTTTAAGCCTGCCCAGAATTTTTGTGGATTATTAAGGTGTTTGTGTTGGAGGTGGAGGAAGAAGTTTTTTATCATTTAAGATCATTCTTTTAGTTTCATTTCTAAGTTGCCAGAAGGTTTGGTGGGAGTGTGGGTCTTTAGAGGTACGCCATGTGACCCACATCTTGTTTCTAGATAGGATTTTGGATTTTGTTTCCTTAGAGAGCCATGGTGCGGTTTTGGTTTTAGTTCTAATGGACCGTATTGGAGCATGGGAATCTAGAATCTTGAGGAAGGTGGTGTTGAAGTAGATAACTGCCTCTTCAAGAGGAAGAGACTTGAGTATTGTCCAGTTGTGGGCTTTAAGTTCAGTTTGAAAAATGGAGGCGTTGAATTTATTATTATTCCTGATTTTTTTTATGGTTGTAAGAAGGGGTGATTTTCTTGAATTTGATAACATAGATGAGTAAGTGATCACTCATGTCCTCTGGGTGAGTACCTGCTGAGTACTGGTCAGGATCTTTATTAGTAAGGATCCAGTCCAGGATGCTGTCTTTGTTTTGGGGTTTACCTAGTCTGGTAGGAGTGGATATGAGCTGAGAAAAGCCATGTAGATTTATGCTGCTAGATGGGGAGCTAGATGAGAAGGAATTCCAATCGATGTTGAAGTCACCTAACACTATGGATTCCTGGGGTGAGTTTGAGTTAACCAGTGGAGAAAGTCCTCTAAGGTTTTGTTATTATTGTTGCCTGGGGGGATGTAAATACATGCTATATTTATGCTTTTATGTTTGTTTGTTTGAAGTTTTACAAGTAGAATTTCGGCATTGTTTGTTAGGAGGGGTTGTGGAGAGGCAAGGGAGATTTGTAATGTATTTTTGTAGAGTATGGCTACACCGCCACCTTTACGAGTTATTCGGTCTGCTCTTAGTATATCATACCCTGGTGGGATTATCTGTGTGTCTTTCGTACTTGGTTTAAGCCAGGTTTCTGTGAGACATAGTAGGTCTGGGGAACAAGTAGCTAAAAGGGCATGTAGGTTGTGAATCTTATTGTTTACACTTCTGATGTTTAGATGACAGGTCAGAAGAGAGTTAAAGGGTCTAGAGTTTAGATTGAGAAGTGGAGGGGAGGATAGGGTGGAATTACAATTGAGTGGAGGGGAAGGGCCAGGGTTGGGGTGGATATCACCATCTGTGGCTAGTCTGTGATTCAGAGTGGTAATGAATTTGAGGGCTTTGAGTAGAAGTTTGTAGTAATGTTTATCATTTGGCCTAATATTGGTAGGTTTATCATTTGGCCTAATATTGGTAATAACAAAGGTTGGGGTAACATGGAAAGCAACAATTTTGGATGTAATGGAAATGAGCATGACTCTTCTGAATCCCCCCCTCTTCATAGGTCTGAAAGGGTCATGCACAAAGACCCGGTGAACTATGGTTCAAAAAACTACCAAGGGAGGAGGTGGGGGCCGCAGGCCAGGCAACAACAAGCTTGGAATTAGGTGACACTATTATTACAGAATGTTGCAAATGTTCTTATAAAGGTTTCAACATTTTTTAATTATTCAAGTGTGACAGTGACTAAACCCTTTTTTGAGTTTTTCTCAAAAGGTTTTAGTTTTATTCCTAGAGTGAAGGCTGACACTTTCAAGCTGTTGATTGATATAAAACTCTTTGTTAGGAAAAATAGTTTGGAGTTGTTTTTTAATGGGAATAAAAAATCTAACGTCAATGAAAGTAAGTTGGTAAGAAGAAGCATTTTTAACCCACCCCTACACCAGCAGTTGCGGAATTTTGAACTGGCAGTAGAAAGTGGGTTGAGAAAAACTTTGAAACACCACAATGTACAGTCCAACATGACCCTCACAGAAAGAGAAATTTTAAACACAGTTAGTGGTAATAGAAATTTGAGGGTTATGAAACCTGACAAAGGTGGGGGTGTTGTGTTAATGGACTACATTACCTACGAAGGCAAGATGTTGAATATCCTCAGTGATACAAACAAATACGTTAGAACATCAATTAATGAAATTAACATAGCTTATAAAAAATATACATAGTTTTGAATGACTTATTGATTGATGGACTAATAGGCATGGAGACATATAATTTTTTGCATGTTGAAAAGCCTAAAGTACCATCAATATTTGGTATTCCAAAGATATATAAAGACATTGGCGATCCCCCTCTTAGTCCTATAGTTTCTGCAGATGGTTCAGTAACAGCCCCATTGGCAAAATATGTGGACAAAAAGATTAAAAAATTAGTTACAGACAACACCAACATACTTAAGGACTCATGAGACTTTTTGAGGAAGTTGGATACCACACTTTATACAGAAAAAGTGGGTTTTGCATCCTTGGATGTTATAGATTTGTTTACTTGCATACCACACAATACAGGTTTAGGTTGGTTTGAAGAAATTCTGGTTGGACACAAAGAAATTACCTTCAATGAATTTAGAACAGTTTTAGTCCTGATGGAATTAGTTTTAAAGAATAATTTTATTTTTTTCGAGGGAGAATACTACAAGCAGTTAAGTGGAGTGGCAATAGGTGCACACTGAGCCCCCACTTATGCAAATATTATAATGGCATATAGGGAAAATAAGTACATTTTAAATTCAGACTATACATGTTTTTGGAATTTTTATGGTAGGTTTTTAGATGATTTATGTTTTTTATGGGTTGATAATGAAATTACTTTTGAAAGTTTTGTAAAATATATTAACGAGACTACCACATTTTTAAAATTTACACACAAATTTTGGTTTGATCAACTGAATTATTTGGATGTCAACATACAAAAGTCAAATGATGGTTTCACATCCAAAATATTTCGTAAGGATACCTTTTCAAATTCTTACTTACACTACACAACTACCCATCCACCCCACCAAAAGAAGGGGGTTATAAAGGGTCAACTAGTGCAAGTGAGTAGAATGACCTCTAATGATGTGATTTTCTATAAAGAATGTGAATATTTAAAAGGGTTGTTTGTTGACAGGGGTTACCCTACAGAACTTTTTGACCAAATGTATAAAGAAGTATTGGCAGGAAGAAATGGTAGATTTGACCCCATATTAGGGAAACAAGAGGTGGTTAACTTGGAGAGGAATCAGGAAGTACAAAATAAAAACAAAAACATGAATGACAATTACATTTCAGGTATGGTGATCACCTACGATGGTGAGGCTGGACTAGTTAGAAAGATAATAGACAGAGAATGGAAAAATTTTACAAAAGTATCAGATTTGGAGCAAATTTTTGAAAATGATTTAAGATACACATACCGGAGGGGTAACAATATTAAAGGTTTGTTAGAAAGGGGTGTTTATGGACACACTCTGGAAAGAGGTATGAGGAACAAAAAAGGTATGTTTAAATGTGGGAGCTGCAATTATTGCTCCCACTTGTTGACAGCTGATGTTTTGTTCTTAAAAGCAAGAAACAGGAAGATCACTTTAAACACATTTGTGAACTGTAATATGAAGGGAATTGTCTATGTGGCCTTATGCAAAGCCTGTGACTCATTTTATGTGGGTAAAAGCGAGAGAAAGCTTAAACAAAGATTGTATGAACATCTCTATGACATAAGGACGAAGCAAGAGAATAATGCCCTGTATAGACACACATGTGTGTGTAAGGATGCAGTATTTTTTTTTTTGTTCTTGAGACGGTACCCATTGATCGTAGAGGCAGTTTGTGGGAAACAAGGGTGGAATATAGGGAACTCTACTGGCAAGTAACATTAGAAGCTTGTAGACACCCAGGTCTAAATTACATGATTTCACTCACCCCAGTTTTAAAACTCAGATCTGCTAAATTATAGAACTATAATCACCTATACAAGACGTAAACAAATTTTACATTTATTAAGGTATGTTTTAAAGGATTTTATGAACTTTAATAAATCACTATTTTATGGGTGACAAATTACATTTGGAGAAGGTTTTCATGACTGACCACTAGAAGGGGTTGTGACCTTTTTAGAAATAAACACTTTTATGGTATCTATGTTATTTATATTATATGTGTTTTAAACTATTAAATTATAGGTTTTAATCATATTATATAAATCAAACATTAAGTGGCACAATGATTGTACATAAATTGTGATTTGTAGGGACTGTTTTAGCCTGTTAGAAGTATTTTAAATGTTTTAAATGTATTAGTACACATTCGTGGTACACACTATTTTCCTTGTTTTTATTGGTTGTAAATTAATTGCTGAGTGTATAAAGGTGGTGACATGGAGAGGGAGTTTTATCTGAAGAAGTTGTGGGCCGAAAACATAAATTTGAGCTTGTTAGCGTTAATCTTGGCTGTCAGTTTGCGTATTTATTAAACAGCTGTTGAGCGCTACAACCGGTTTGGATCCTTTGTGCTTTTTTTTCTGTTATTATATTTTGAAATACCTATTACTTAAAAACCTTTAAAATGAGAGGGTGTCTGCGATTATTCATCCTCTAATTGATAAGGTAAAGCAGAGTGGTCAGGTCAGTGAAGACATATCACATTATGAGGCCTCTGATTGGTCAGGTCAATGAAGACAAATTAAGTTATAACACCTCTATCCATCTTTTGAAGGACACAATCTAATCGTCTTCAATACCTGCCAAACCTTATGCTGTTATTAAGTCCCAGTAGCAAGAGTCATCTCCACCTTTTTCATGGGTTGAGAGCTAATCACAAGGATGACATATAGACAGGGACTTTTTTCCCCTCTATGCCCTACCCACCTTCTCTATTCAGTGCATGCCTACAGCATGTAACAGAAGGCATGTATTAGGCTTACATTGTAATATTCCATACCACCACATACAACTCACACAAAATCCTACCCCACCACGTTAAGCACTCATATAACCCTGGTTTCTACAAGTGATTCAACCAAGGAGGTATACCCAGGAAAGCATGCCAACCTTGCCCACTTCCCCATGTTGAGCAAACCCATATAACCTTGGTTTCAATGAGTGATTCATCCAAGGATGCATACCCATGAAAGCATGTCAACCCTGCCCGCCCCCCCCCCATATTAAGCACAGCAATATATCCATGGTTTATATGAGTGATTTATCCACAAAGGTATTACTTGGGAAAGCATGTCAACCTTACCCCCCTGCAGGGATGTTTTTGCTTATACTAGCTGCTCATTTCCACCCATCATACTCACAAGTTACAAACTGAACTTGGGTACCCATGAAAGCAATCAGGGCTCCATCCCCCTGAGATAGGTTTCTGTGAAAGATTTCATCTCTCAATGAATTCAGCATATAAAAAGCAGCCATTGTGCTTCTTTCTGACAAATATCTATGTTGATAAGGTGGAAGGCAGAGGATGCGTAATGCTACTGAGTAAGTTAAGCAAACACTTTTTTTAACGGCTTTTTACTTGGCAGTATGGATATTCTTTTAGATTAGATTCTTAGATTAGTACTAGACTAATTGCCCTTGTGGGACATTTTAAGCATACCCAATTATCCCATGTGAGAATCAAACACTGCACCTTATGCCGAGTAAGGTGAACACCTTAACCGCTCTGCCAACCTTTGATCCAAAGTTTTTTTTTTTGGGGGTGGGGGTTTAGCTAGTGCAGAGCTTGGTTAACTTCTGCATACTTAGAGTAACTATCTATTTAAAGTGTATTTGGCATTACATAAGCATTATCCTAATAGCATGGGATATTTTCCAAATTATTTGCCCATAACTATAGCATACAAATAAGAAAATCTGCACTTTCATAATTGTTGACATAAATTGTTTACATTTTGCTGCATCCTACTTACACCTCCCCTACATGCACACGCATGCACAGATACACAAACACACACACACACACACACACACACACACACACACACACACACACACACACACACACACACACACACACATGCCAGATTCATTAATGTCTACACTAAGTATACACTAAGTGCACAAGAGCTGTATTCAAAAACATCCCTAACACATTTTTTTTGCTTTCTAGTGATTCAGAAAGATTACCCTAAATGTACATGCCGTCTACACTTTATGTCTTTATGAATCCTGCTCAATAGTTAAGGCTGCAAGAAAATCAGTAGAAAACTAAAATTAGGACATAGATGGTGTGAGTTATGTTTGTGCTGTCTTTTCACACAGAACGGTGTACGCTTGATGTACACTTAGTGCAGGTACTAATCAGTCCCAGGGTTTGTCTTTTATTCTCAGTTTCACGGAATGTCTTTCAAAAATTACTACTTTATTGGCTCCATTTTGCATGAATTTGACAAAGCAATGATAATCTCAAGAGGATTATTTATTATCTAGACCAGACTCTTCATATTATGCAAATCAAGAGTAGTAAAGTCACTAGGTTATGGACATGTTGCTGCAAATATGAAAATATTGCATGAAAATAACCAGAAACAACTGTTTTATATCCATCACGATGCATCGTATGCAGTCAATGTCAGTGACATTTCTTTCTCTTACTCTGTCTTTCTACCAGGAAGTTCTTCAATAATTTATAGTGTACTTGGTTATAAAAATATATTAAAAAACAGAATAACATTGATTAACTTAATAACAGCTGACAAACAACTGCTAACATCTCTTACATCATGCACAGTACACATACACTCAGTATCTTTATCAGACCGCTTCTCTTCATATAATATCCTTCGGTAATGTGCAGCTCCCTCCTTCTCTGAAATATTACTACAAATATGAATATATTGCATATTTTCATGCTAGCACTTAATTTACTCAACATTGTCTTACAAAAGTGCTAACTTAATACTGAAGTATAAATTAAAATGCAAAGTAATACATATTTAGTCAATATCATCTGTAAATTTACTTTGCTTTCTTATAAAAAAAGAACTAAAGTAATAATAACACAATACAAAATAAAATGCAGAGACAGATACATTTATTTTTTAATCTTTATTCCTTTTGTGTAGGGGTTCACAGCTTTACAGTCTGTCTACAGTTCCAGAGCTAGCAGCTGGAAGATAAATGCCTGACACAAACTGAAGCCCTAGTCATGAAAAATGCATACAGTGGTGCCTATTGGGCTGAACAAGTTAAAAAGAAAACACGACAAAGTCTGCCTCCTCATGTTTCTGCAAAGAAAAGTGCTCAGAAAGGAATGGTTTAGCTTTCCTGAGATACAGGGCTCGCACATGAAAACACTGGGTTCTAAATGAACGCAAAGAACACTTTCCTTTAGCCATCCTGGGAATGCACTTCTGCCCTCAGTACCTAGCACTGCAGTGAAAATGATGCCTGGTATATCACAGGCCTGGTCTTGTCCTCACTTGGATATCTAATAATCTCGGCCTGCCCAGAGAATCAGCATGAAGTAACATTTTGAGCCAGCTTTTGTATCCAGCCTAAGAGCCACTTTAACAAATGATCTTTCTCTTTTATGAATGACTGCTCTGATGTCTTTCTTAAAGGCCACTCAGTCCATTAAAAGGAAACAAATATAAATATAATGAATTGTTTAATTTACTACAAACAGAACCCTTACCTACTAAAAGTTAAAAAGTTCACAGACTTTCAGTATCAATGTGCTACCTAAGAGGAAAGCAAACAGATTGCCACATAACTCTTTCAAGCTGATTTCTCATGTTTGCTATCACCTGCACAGAGTCTCAGTTGGACTTATGCTGAGATGTTTTCGGATATTCTTATAGAACTAACAGTGGGCCATGCTCCATAGACTTGCCTATGGGTCTTTTGAACTGTCTAATTTGCTGCATTTATAATTTCTTATTCTTGACAAATAACTATGTGTAGAATTTAAACGTTTTGGCTTCCAGTTAAATATTTTGTCTATTAGTTATTTTTTTTATTTCTCTAGGAGCAAATACATTACTTAAAGTAATACATTTTATCTTTTTTCTCAGCTTGTTGAGCTCAAGGACATAGAGTAAGGAATTGCTTCCTTCCATAACCAAATGGACCGACACAACGGAAAATATTTGCATGCTACTTGGGAGGCGTTAATTGCCAAATGATATGGAGTGAATGAGCGCAACTTATGTGTTCATCGCAGATACAATCTACGATGATGCTACCCATATTAAGGCCCTTGAATACTGGAATTACATTTTCAAAGATTCCAAGATTTCTTTTCTTTAAAGCATACTGTGTGAAGTCTTCTACTAAGTTACTTGTGCACTTTTAGCTTGTATATTAAGAAATGAAAAAAAAAAATCATTTGCTGTCTACCTAGAACATTGTTGGCAGGCATGCCTGCATCACTTAGTCCAAATAAAGTGTTTATTTATTTATTTAATGAGAAATCTAATGCAGTGCACACCACGACTGGTACCATAAAAAGTCAACATTCTTTTATTTAGATAATTTTGACTTCTTATGGTAGCAGTCATGCGGTATGCTGCATCACATTTCTCATTTTACTTAGTATTGCCCTGCAGTGGATCTTTAACTGTTGTCTTTTGTCTTTCTCATTTGTTCATTTTTACTGGTTATTTAGTTATTTATTTTGGCTCTGTTCATACTTTGTATCATTGATTTTCAGAAGCAGCACGGCATAGATGGATCGTCATAGTCTGAACTTTTGAACTGCAGTAAATTTCTTACGAGCAGAAATTCCAGGCTGTGATGGAAACATTGTCATCACTAGGGACAGATTGCGGTATCATGACAGCTAATGTCAATAACATTTGCTTTTCTAAGAAGGGAAGACAAGTAAAAATATCAACAGATTGGCAACATAGGGTTTGTCTGTAAAATATTCTTTGGAAAAAAGGGTAAGATTTGCAGCTAGAGTGAGAGTTGTCTTGTAATATCTCATATGATTTGCCTAACAGAACTTTTGTAGTAGGGTCATAGTACTCCAATATAAGGGAATAATCTAACTGGAAGAGATCAGGCTATAGCCTGGGGAAATGCAGTCATGTATTCTTATACAACCAGTACTGGTGTGCCTTTCCATTGTTATTAATTTCTAATAATAAAATGCACCAATAAAAAGAGAATGGACATTTTTTTTAAATATGCAGATGATTTCTCATTCATTCACAGTGCTAAAACTGAAAAGAATTATTTGAGAAGATACAGTTCGGATTTGTTCTTTTAGTAAGTACGTATCAAACAAATAGCTCATCCTGAATGAAAAAAGAGGCAAAAAAATATTTACTTTGGTAGGCATAAATTAACAAACACTGGGCATGCAAGTGGAGAATGTAAT
Source organism: Protopterus annectens (assembly GCF_019279795.1). NCBI lineage: Eukaryota > Metazoa > Chordata > Ceratodontiformes > Protopteridae > Protopterus > Protopterus annectens. The sequence continues at coordinate 1,331,415,668 of NC_056728.1, forward strand.
TGTTATGGAAAACTCAGTTCCAATAAGGCTAGAAGATACACTGAAATATCCCGGTGTGACTTTGGATAGAGGACTCTCTTTCAAAAAGCATATAGTAGTCCAGATTTTAAAAGAGTTGCTCTCAGACAGTGTAAGCCTGACTTGATTCCAAAGGACTGGCTCCCAGTGTAAGTGACTTACTTTGGTGTTGGGCCAGATTCCAAAACACCTGCTCTCAGCCTGCTGTGAGTGTAAGTGGTCACTTATACTGAGACCAAGTCTTTTGGAATTGGGCCCAATGTCTACTGTAAAATATATCAGTTGTAAATTGGACAATCTGTACAGATCAAAACTCTGCCTAACACATGAGTCCTGAATAACTCTATCCCAGGCTATCTTTCTTCCAAAACTATTCAACTGTACTGTTGTTAGGGATAACATTCACAAATCTGTGGCTGGGAAACTTTACAAAATTCAAAAGAGGAGAGTCAGATACGCTGTTAATCTTTCTTCTCTTCATCACCGTTCTTCCCCTGAGAAGATTAACTGGTTTACGTTTAGACAAAGAATATTATTTTATCAGCAGGTATTTGGATCTAACTATATCACAGCCACTTTGGATATTTGTCATCATCACTCACATATCACAATAGTTGTGAAGAACTGATATCTTCACACCAAAATCTGTTTAATATTAACAAGGCTACAGCATTATGTGAGATAAAGCACCAGTGGTGTTAATGGTGACCAAATAGAATAGACTTCTACTAAACATAAGGTACAAAAATGTCATTCAATTTAAAATGTACGCTTCTTACAGACGGTGTATAAACACAAGCAATCTAGAAAATCAGACCATGCTTTTGGTACAGTTACACAGGTCAAATATTGTATAGTTATATTGCATAGTCGGTTTGTTGTCATTCTTTCTAATGTCTTTTCTTGTTACAGATGTTTTATACCATTATTCTACTGTGTGCATAAAGGTTTGCACTATTATCATCATTGTTACAGATGTATTTATAGCAGTTTTTTTATGACTGAGTGTTTTTCTTCCTCAGTCCTTTCTGAAAACAGGTTCTGCCTAGTTGGACTACCCTGCTTAACAGAAAATAAACAGATAATAAAGATATAAATAAAAAATTACATGCAGAAATAAAATAAATATATTAAAAATATATTTGCAGTTAGGTAGACTACTGTTAACTCTTTCATCTATAACAATATAAAAAACAATGTCATGCCTTCTACCCATTCAAAACTATGCAGGAACATTTTATAGATATTTGCCATGGTTATATATCAATCTATACATGTGTGTGTGTGTGTGTGTGTGTGTGTGTGTGTGTGTGTGTGTGTGTGTGTGTGTGTGTGTGTGTGTATATATATATATATATATATATATATATATATATATATATGTATATATATATAAAATATATATCTCCCTATCTGTTATAGTGTTAGTGGCACAACAGATGGCAGACCTGTGAAGGCTTTGGGTTCTATTCCTACACCAAGTAGATCAAGAGCTAACACTGCAGTGCAGTGTAATGGGGGTGATATCCTTCAGATGAGACCTTAAACTGAGGCCCCAATTTCTTGAGTCAGTGGTAACTCAGGTGGATGTAAAAGATCCCATGGCAAGAGTGAATGATAAGTTCTCCAATGCACTGGCTAAATTTCCCCTAGTAATATAAATACCACCTTGGAACTAGCCTAGTGGCACTAAACTGGTCAACAAAAGGATAAATACAAAAATATATACATATGCATATATATATATATATATATATATATATATATATATATATATATATATACATACATGATCAAATTGCTGTTTAATCAAATAGTGGAAGTAATGTGCTAGATTGTCAAAAGGCATTATGTGTCATGGTGTGTTAAGTAATAGGCATTTTGTTTAAAGGAGTGATGTGGGGGGCTTTATATGTAGGTGTTTTATTTTCTTTTGGGTTGATGGTTGCAGTCAGTTGCTAATAATGATTAGTGGCAATGTTTTCCACTATTTGTTCAGTGATAAAGGGCACTACAACTAGCAGTGTTATGTGGGTGGGGGGGGGGTCATTGCTTTTTTTTGTTTTAGATGAAAGAATTTATTTATTTATTTGGCACTTGTTTACCAGAGTGATCCAACTGGGTCAAGAAGAACTTGTTTTCAGCAGAGGCCCGTGAAAAAAAACTCCAGTTACAGACTCTAATGCACAAACATGATTAACAGAGCATCATAATAAAGATAAAAGTGTAGCAACGTGAATGTACAATACAATGAAAGAACGAATAAATAAATAAATAAATAACTGTTAATATGGTGAAATACAAGTGAAATATCCAAATAGTGAAACAGAGCCAAGGATAAACTGTTAATCCTCCAAGCAATATCCAGCAATAAACTAAAACAAAGAACATGAACTGACACACAACTGAATCTTCTTAATAAAGTATATATTTTTTAAGAGGTTAGCTCTTTCACAATCGAAATGACTGCTTCTTCAGACCATTAATATTGTAACATATGGTAAGAACCTATCAAAGACATTCTACACATTAAAATTAACTAATCACAGCATGTTGCCCTTGTTGATTGGAACATAATATATTCCTCCAGTCTACAACAGATCAAGAAATAGACATCATAATAAAACAATATTGCAGCCTATCACCAGCACTCTGCACATATTAAAATGAGCCAATCACACTATATTACCCCTGTTCATTAAAATACAATGCACTCCTTCAATTTGGAGCACTCGAAGTGCAGCTATCATACTGAACCACAATTGCAACCTATCAAAACCCTCAGCACGTTAAAGCGAACAAATCACAATGTATTTTCCTTATTCATAGAAAGACAAAGTATTCATCCAGTCCACCACAATAAAAACATCACATTAAAGTGTACAGAATATATATATATATATATATATAGCTAGATAACATGGATGTAAAGCATTCATGGTATATTGCTCTTGTTCGCTGAGATACAATGTATTCCTCTGGTCCAAAGCATTCAGAAAGTAAGCTTCATATTAAAACACCATTGTAACTTATCAAACAACTTCTACACAGTAAACCAAACCAATCACAGTGTATTAACCTTGTTCATTACAATATTGCATGTTCATCCAGTTCGCTACAATCAAAAAGTAATCATCATATTGGACCACAATGCTAGCTAGTCTTAAAGGGTGTATATGGAATATATGTAATAGGTGCAAAAATGGTGAAAATATATTGAGATCTATATAAAAAACAGTCTTCCAATGTATAATTAAATTCAAATTCAAATACTGAGGTAGATCAAAATCCACAGGATCAAGACACTGGTTCACCTAAGTAAACTACATACCTTCAAAACAGGTCTGAGTGACACACTGACATTCAAACCTACCCCTCTATCTGCTCTTAATTTAATAATCCAAGTTCTGATCTTTCTGTAATATTCTTAATATCGCCCATACGAACATTCTCATATACATTCTCTATCGCTAGAAACTTAAACCTATGCATGGGGTGATCCACTACATGTTTCGCCAGGACATTCACAGTGTTAGAGGTCCTAATACTATAAAGATGTTCCCTTATCTGCTCTTTAAAGCTCCTGTTATTTTTACCAACATAAAATGAAGAGCATGCAATGCAATATGCTATGTGAACTATATGGCACATCTCACAATTTGCATTAACTTTAAATAAGAACATGTGCCCTAAATATGGATGTAAAAAAACAATAATATCAATGTAACCACAAAAATTACATTTAGAACATGGGTAGGTTCCCATGTTTTTGTCTTCTAAACACTGCACCCTGCTTATTTGTCAGATACCATAAAAGTATTTTGATGTATTTCCTATTCTTAAAACAAAAATGGGGTGCCTCACCAACCAGATTCTTAATTCTCTCATCCATCATTAATATTGGCCAATGTTTACAAAAAATATTTGTGACCCGATTCATGTTACTAGTATAATGAATAGATGTATTAACAAATCTCCTACTTCTCCTGATGTTGCCAAAATCAACACTAATATTGTTATTATTGGAAATATATGGTTTAACCCTGGTTTCTCTTAAAGGTAGAACTTGTGAGAGTGTCTTGTTCACTTCAATATTTTTATGACCTCTCTGTGTTAAATTATTGCTGAGTATCCCTAAATCTCATCCGAAGCCTTCATCACTAGCATTCAGCCTCAAGATATACACACCCTGTTTATTCACAACATTTGTTGAACATGTGGACAGGATAACAACAAGCTCACAAAGGTATGCTTAAAGGACAGAGTCTAAATGTGTGCCACCTTGTAGGTGTTCTAAGCCCATAAAGGCCAGCTGAGGCAGACATATAATGAAATAAAACACTTTATTAAAACCAATGATACAAATAAACGGTTAAGGGCTTTCGTCCAATAAACAGGATTTCTTCAGAACTGTCACAACTCTTCCGTTAAAACATTGTATACTCTCCACAATTAAAAGGTCAAGTGATCTGTTAATTAACTCACAAATCAGTTTCCTCAAATTGAATATTGTGAAAAAAATTAAAAAAAAATCTATGTAAGAAATAAGTAAACAGATAAGTTACACAATGTAAACATTCACAGTTGAGCAGCTTTATGTTTTAAAATGGGAAATACAATCATTAAGCCCTTTGTCAGAGGCAGCATTTAATTTAAGCTGCCAAAATAATTTCCTCAGTTCGAGCTTATTTTCCGAATTACCTCCTCTAATATCATGAGGCACAATTTCCACTATACCAAATAAAAACTTTGTGAATCCCACATGTTCCTGGACATGTCTACATAGGGCATTGTTTGCATTAGCTGTGCTTATTGCATAAACATATTCGGAAATCCTCTTAGTAAACTGATGTTCTGCCTTTCCAACATAAAAACAGTGACATGTTTGACACACTGCAATACATACAACCTCCTTAGTTAATCAGTTACCATTACTCAAAGTTATATTAAATATTAGATTGACCAACTAATAATGTAGTGTCGTCTAAAATGAAGGGGCATTGGTGGCATCCACACATTTCCTTGTTCCTGTTTTAGTTTCATTTGAAAAATTAACTGGCTTGTAAGGATGTTCAAATAAAAATGTTAGGTTACGTCCCATCTTAAACACAAATGTGAGTGCAGGACCCAAAGTCCTAAAAATATTTTCATCAGTCTTAAAAATGTTCCAGTTTCAATTAACAATTTCTTTAATAAAGTTCACATAGTTGTTGAAAGTGACTACTAAAGCATGTGTAAATGTAACTGTTGGGTGTATATTATTGCTTATCACAGGAAGGTTATGTGACAATGTAATAGAATAATTATCTTGACTTAATAGTGGTTTGTATCTTATCTGCCATAATGCTACCAGTTTACTTACTATTTCATCTAAAAAATGATTAGGGTAACCTTTTTCCAAAATAAAGTTAGTTAAAGTCTCAACCTCAGCTTTGAAATAAAGTGGGTCAGAGCACATACGTCCTGCCCTAAGTAACTACCCTTTAAAAATATGATGCTTAACAAATCTGCGGTGACAACTATGATAATGTAAAAAGTTATTAGAAAAAGTGGCTTCCTATAGACTCAAGAACATAAGGTTTTATTCATGTGGTCCTTAAAAATAGTAACATCCAAGTAGTTAATGGATGCTGCATCAAAGTCACTAGGATGCATACTCTGTCTGTGTAGTAAAATATTTGTATAACATTCTCTTCTGAGTAGCTCTGAAATAAATTTGCCATCTAAGGACCTAATAACACATATATCCAAGAACAGTGAGTAGTGTATTTAAAACTCCAAAAAAGTTGTATTATGTAAATATTCAATGACATCATGCAGATCCTTAATTTAAACTTTCCAAACTATGAAAATATCATTGAAAAAATATCAATAACATCCGATAGATGGCAAAAACTTCACATTATTCAAAACCAGGGTTTCTTCCCAATAAGCAAGGACATATTGGTGTAACTATTGCCACAAGATGTGCCCATAGCTATGACATCTATCTACATATAATAATTTTCATTAGAAACAAAAGCATTCTTTTCAAGTATTACTTCAACAAATAGACAAGGTAAATCAATCAATTTCCTATCATGTTCACTATGGTGATCCAAATACTTCCCGATGAACTCCAAACCAAGAATATTTGGGATAAATGTGAATAGTGAGTTCACATCAAATACCACTTAAAAAACATACACCCACATCATTAATCTGATTAGTAAACACAAACGCATCCTGTAAACATGTTGAGACTCAACTAAAACAAAAACATTGCTGTTTAGCACAGGCCAGAGATGCTTTTCAGCATAAATAGAGAATGGCTCTATACACAGACCCCTACCAGCAACAACAGGATGAAGTGATGGTTGCTGGAGATTCTTGTGAATTTTAGGAAGTCGTTGCATGGTTGGAATCAATGGGTCATTAAACTTTAAATAATTAAATAAATCAAGACTAATTTGTCTACTAAGCAAGCCATCATTTATCACTTTGTATGTTCTATGTTTCTCTAAAGCAGTGCTGGCATAAGTAGAAACATCGATGATCATTGCATTCATTGAGTCATAGTAATAATCAATGTCCATATTAACAATCAGCCTGCCCTTATCAGCAAGTTTTATCACAATGGTGTTATCTCGCTGTAAGCCATACAGCACTTCTGTCTCCACTGTACTTAAATTGTGAAAAGCACTGCTGTCTGGTTCTTTATTTCAAGTTTGGGGCAAATCACTCTCCCAGAGCTTCTAATAGAAGAGGCATAATAGGGGTAAACAAGCTGGGTTTCTTAAATATATGCATATTCTGTTGCTCATTGACTGGAAAACATAATTTAAGCATCAGGTTCAAGAACAGTATCAGTTAAATCAGCCTGCTGGGCTGGAATAAATGACAAACCTTGGCTGAGTACTGAATGCTCGATCTCAGATAGATTTCTCCTTGAGATATTCCCAACTATAGAACATATACTGGTTGGCACATTTTCTTGATGGCACAATGGCTGTTGGTATGGTAGTCCTGCTTACTCTTGGCTTGCCCAATGCTTCTCGATGGATCGATAGTCCTCCCTCTCTCCAGGCTAATAGGAAGGGGAAGAGTAGGATGAACCTGCTCTGTTTTGGAACCATTCTTGATATTATTTGTTTTCCTCCTTACATCAGACTGCACAGCTGTATATGATGGGTTCACATGGGGATTTACCAGACTGACTCTCTCAGGTGTTGACGGTTTGAATGATTCCATCTGACTCTGCAGGGAGATGGACCATTAGTCCTGCAGGTGGACTGCTTCACCCTAGATGATTCACTCTTTTTGGCATCAGATGGAACAGTCTTAGGCCATGAAAAAAATGGCTATTCCTGAAATTCACTGAGTCGCTTTCCAGTTTCCTTTTCTTATGTATAGTGAGTTTCTTTTCATAAACTGCAATGGTATCAATAATTCCATTAAGTGTGCTGTTAACAGTGCTAGCCGAAAAGAAATCATACAACATGCCCTGTTGTTTCCTGATAGTCTCAGCTAGTTTATCTTTCTCTGATCTAAAAAAGTCTGTCAGGTGTTTGAACTAACTGAAGCCCATCTCAAGATTCAATTGTTGCCACTTGGCCAGAAGCACAGGAAAATGTTCACATTGACCAGCATATGTGGGCATCTTCAGGACTCTTAGACCTCTTGGTATCACATGCAAGTGCAAACATGACTCAGAATGACAACTCTGTAGTTGTAGTCTTTTAAACTTAAAAAAATCATTCTCTTAAGTGTTTAAATTATTGTGAAACAGTTCATAATCCACTCCATCCACTTCAGAGACGACAGTACTAGTTTTGTAGTTTAGACTCAATAATGGATTACTTCTACTAACAATGCAATTAAGTAAATTATCAGTTCTATTGTTGCTGTTCGTACCTTTTCTAGATGGATTAAAATCAAGTTTAGCTTCTGTATTGAAACCTTCAACCATCCTACAAGGCCAACTGATAAAGTGAACAATATCCAAATAGCAAAAAAGAGCCAAGGATAAACATTTAATCCTCCAAGCAATATGCAGCAATAAAATAAACCAAAGGAAGGATGAACTGACACACGACTGAATCTTCTTAATAAAGTATACATTTATTTAGAAGTTAGTGCTTTCAGGATCAAAATAAATGCTTCTTCAGACCATTAACATTGACAAAGATAGCATAACTTTTAAAAATGGTAACAAACTATCAGAGACATTCTGCATAATAAAATGAACCATTTACAACATATCTCCCTCATTGCCAAAAACGTGAACTCAGACCCACAAAGGACTGCTGACACTGCTGTAAAGGTTAAGTATTTTCTTTTGTTTAATATGAACGAACTTCTTCAGAACAGACATTCTCACTTACCCATTTAAATACAAATGAATAAATTATTCATCCAATCACAACCAGAACCCTAAATTGAAATAATTTCCAGTAAATAATGACATAAAATAAAAATCATATGAATGCATATTTAAAAAAAAAATACATATTTATGTCTATGTATAAATATTATAAATATACACATAACATTGTTTTTTGACTTGAATGTATCATTTCAATTAAAAGTTGATGTTAATAATACAATCTATCATTTAAAAGGTACTTCACATTTAAAGTGCCGTTCAACCCAATAATTTGATCAGCTTTTAAAAATACTTGCCATTTTAACTCTTTAATCTCAAGAGCATTATTATATCTAGTTACATATTGTGACAAATAAATGAAAATCCAAGACAAAGAATACAAATTTCTTAAAATTAAGACTTTCCATCGCATGTTTGGCTAGAGCGTTGTTAACATCCTTATTTCTGATGGCCAAACGGTGTTCTTAAATTCTTTGATACACTGCTCTAACTTTTTTTCCTACATAGAAATTGTGACAGGTGGAACAAATAGCACGATAAACTATTCCACAGTTCTTACAATTAAATCTGGCTTTACTAGTCACCATTTTTTGAATGTGAGGAAAAAATACATTTTTAGATGAATCTATGAACTTGCATTCTTTGCAGTCGTGACAAGGATAAGTGCCCATAGGCCCTCTGGCACTCTTCTGTTCACCAATTTCTAAAATGGATTTGACACTAACTACTTTCTTATAAATAAAACTGTGATGGTCACCTATAACCCTGATTAAATCACTGTTGCCTAGAATTACTTTCCTATTATTGGAAATAACTTGTTTTACCCTGTGGGAATCTAAACTGATGGGAACAGGGAAGGCACAGTCCATCTTTTTGTCCATAGTGGCATTTTTAGGAGTAAACCCACTGATTAAGATAGGTGGAAACTTGTCCATTCTGACCAACAGAATTTCTTCCAAGATACTCTTTAATGTATTTATAATATGTTTACATAGACATAAATATGTATTATTTTTTTTTAAATATGCATTCATATGATTTTTATTTTATGTCATTATTTACTGGAAATTAGTTCTGATTTAGGGTACTGGTTGTGACTGGATGAATAATTTATTCATTTGTATTTAAATGGGTAATTGAGAATGTCTGTTTGTTCTGAAGAAGTTTGTTCATATTAAACGAAAGAAAGCGCTTAGCCTTTACAGCAGTGTCAGCAGTCCTTTGTAGTTCTGAGTTCACGTTTTTGTCTTTTAAAGGTTTTTATGGTTCATGAATTGGAGGTTTGTTGCTGTTTATCTAGTTTGATTTTTTCACCTTGGACTCAATATGGCTGATATCACTGGAAACGGAGGACTGGCTATGTCTCCAAACTTTGCAGTATCTCATATACGTGAAACAAACAGTAATTTGAATGTTAGCACCTATAGTGTCATGGAAGACATTGGTTTGGTTACTAGTACTCTGACTGAGTCAAACTGAACTGTTAAAATCAGAAATTAGAGATGTGAATAATTGTATTGTCAATGATGCCAATGTTTGTTCTTATAAAGCTTTGTATGATGGCATTGAACCTAAACTATAGAGACACATGGCTAGTTTAACCAGTAGAAAATGGAATAAATTAGCAAGAGGTTCTTTGGCTTATACCAACAACACAACCTTTTTATTAAATACTAAGAAGGGTGTATCTGATATAAACAATGAACAGAAGGCAGTCACTGGCAATAATGATGGGAATGGCAGTAATCAAAATACTGAAGAAGCTATAAACAGGAGTAGTGTGAGCGATGCAGGAGATGGCACTAGTACCAACACTAATAAAGCCCAGGCCCCTAACAATACTGTTTCCTTAAAGTCACCAGAGACAAACAACAATGGAGGGAAGGTGAAAGGGGAGGGGAATGTGGGGAACAAAAGGAAAGGGAAAGACCTGAAGAGGTAATCCCCTTATGTAAGATTTACAATTTGAGTGATTTAGTGCTTAATGATGCCCAATGTTAGAAAAAGGTTTTTCTTTTGTTCCCTCAGTCAAAGCACCATTAACTGACACTATACTAGACTTGATGTTACATGTCAGGAAATTAAATTTAAATTATGCATTTGAAGGGATTGAACAAAGGGACAATGGAGGTTGTAAGAATCCCAGTAATATTAATCCTAAATTGATGTCCACAGTAAATGTGTTTAATGAACTGTTTGAGAAAGATCTCAGGAAAGTTTGTAATAATTGCAAAGCATTTACAAGAAACAGTAGTAATAGCAATACAAAGCCATGGTGGTGCAGCAGTAGTGTTGTTGCCTCACAGCAAGAGGTTCTCCCATTCGATTCTTGGCTGGATCGCCTTCTGTGTGGAGTCTGCATGTCCTCCCCATGGTCGAGTGGTATTCCAAAGACATGCATAGAATGGGTGTGCCTTTGTTGAAGGTTGGGTATCAAGCTGGCACCTCGGCACCCGTAAAACATCTACTGCCAATCATTAGCGGACTGGAGTTCCGCTGTGGTGACCCCTAACCGGGAAAAGCCGAAAGAAGAACAGTAATAATAGCAATACAAAGAAGATAACTTACTGGGATAGGAGAGAGATGGAAGGTTTAGTCAAATTGAGAAAGAGTAAACAGTATCGTTTTATGAAAGCCGACAAAGGGAATGGATTGGTTATTATGAAAGCAACAGACTACCAGTCTTGTAAAAAGGAGCTTTTACGTGACAAACAGAATTACCAAGTGGTTAGTAAGGATATGGTTCTAAACATTTTTTTGAACATAGACAGCCAGTTATTGGAATTATTAAACAAAAGTTATATCAATTTCGTCACTTAGAGTTCCTGTACACAGAAGAACCTATGCTGGGAGTGCTGTTTGAAATTCCAAAAATTCATAAGAATTCCACCCATCCACCGTTTAGGCCTATTGTTTCTCCAAAGAAAAGTAAAACTGTTACCATTTCTCATTACTTAGACTACTTATTAAACCCTTTGGTTGTCAGGACTCCCTATTTTTATATGCATTGTTGTAACTGTTTAAATGTGTATGCTTTAAAAGAGGAAACTGGAGGGTTAACCTCAGTCAAGCAAACTTTAGAAAAATATCTGAAATTAAATCACTTTATAGGCTAGGGCATAAAAATGCTATCTCACAGGTTTCAAGGCAGCCAGCGACACAGCGTTTATATGATGAAGATTTCTGTATTGTCTTTGGGGTGAACTAATTACTACTTGGAAGTGTGGAGGTATGCAATTGTTTTATGACTTCCAGCATCTGGCAAAGATCTGAGAAAATGCCCTTGGGTGTGTATTTTTACAGGTAGGTGCTAAGTCCTGCAGCTGCTACCAATGGGGGTTTGCATGAGAACTACAAGTCAGGTGACCAGAAATGATATCATTCTGCAAGCTATCCCATCAGTAATATTTTTGATATTAATTTGAGAAGTCTCTTAGAGAGGCTGAGCATTCTGTATTCGGTCTTGGGTCTGACAAGAAGAATAACCATTCATCACAGCATCCATCTTGCTCTAAGTAATTTATTAGGGTAAAGTAACTCTCTTAGATTCAGTCAGGAATATAGTGAAGATAATGCTTTTCTTTATTTGTGTGAGCCGGTACTGTGATATTATTTTAAATATTTCCTGTGGTTTTGAACTCTGATGTCACATGAATTGATATTTAGTATAGCCTTGTTCTTTTATTATTAATAAATATTTTTAAACCTTTTATTGTGGCTGATCTTTGTAGAGATATTTAAGTTCTGAGAGTACATGCATACTTATTTGGTGACACTCTGTGGGCCACTCATAATAGCATTGCTCTTGGTCAAACTACCATTTGTATTAATATTAATTTCACTCAGTATATTGGGTATCCTTGGAAGAGCCTTAAAGTAGTTGGCAGGAGTATCTGGTGGCAGTCATAACTACCTTATAGTGTGAGCAGAAGGGGCTATAGCTAGTAAACCTGTGCCAGCCTTTCCCAGGTGTGTGTGTGTGTGTGTGTGTGTTTGTGTGTGTGTGTGTGTGTGTGTGTAAATTAAGTCTCAAAGGGTGTGTGTCAGCTACTTGGTTGGTGACATGAAGCACTGGTTAAACAGAGAGGGTGCTGGACACCTTGGCATGGACACTCAGCTGAGAACTCAACTCTATAGCTATGCCAGTAGGGAGTCTTACTGGGTATCTGGATAAATATGGATAAATCAGCTCAGAACTGACTGTGGTCTCTGTGTGCTCTTAAGGGAAATTACACTTGATACAGAGAGCTGTATGTGGAAATACTGTATGTATACCTGTCATCCTCTCAGTAAACATCCCTCACTGTTGCCAGTGGTGATGACTGAGGCTCATTGATTACTGGTCCAGTGGAAGGTCATCACATTTGGCTGGCAGTGGTGGGATCACCACATCACATATTGGGATTCAGTGGCATGGGTATTGAACTCCTGTAGCCTGTAAACAGTGGTCAGGAAAGAAGGTGTTTGTACTCTCAAGCAGCCACGTGGTAGACATTCAGAGTTTCATATCACAATAGTTTTATTTATTTTTTTGTTAGCTTAGATAATCAGGGACATCAGGTAAGGATGTCAGCAGAGAATTATGGCAAACTGACAAGCTGCCAGTTGGCTGAGATTTACCAAGCCAAAGGAATGGTACATACCAATCTGACTAAAGTGGAAATGATTGCAGCCTTAGTCACAGCTGCATCACAGACCAATAACCAGGAAGACAGCTAGGCTGACCTTGGGGATGTACAGCTCTCAGAAAATGGACAGTTCAACTTTTCCTTAGAGGACTTAAAAATCCATCTGGAGTTAAAGAGACTTGAACTGGAGACCAAACATTTGGAAATAGAATCAGCAGAGAGACTGTGGCATTTAGTAGCCTAAGAAAATGACAGGCAGAGGTAATATGAAAAGGAAAGGCTGACTCTTTGCCATGGTCATGGTGGTAATGGGGAAGGGAGTAACTGAACCTCAAAAGCGATAAAGGCCAGTAAATTTCTTCCACAGTTTATAGAAGGTGATGATTTTGATAGTTTTATTCATATGTTTGAAAGGGTATGTAATGAGTGTAATGCTGACCAAGGACTCTGGGTACGGTTCCTGACCCTCTTCCTCCATGGTAAAGCTGTAACTACTGTTTCTAAATTGTCTGATATTGACTGTCTGAACTATAATCAAGTAAAGAAATGTTTATTAGAGCACTTTAAGTTAACACCTGAAGCGTAAAGAAAAATTATTGTGAGCTTAGATGCAAGGCAGATGAAAGTGTGTGTGATTATATTGCTGATGTAAGCACATGTTTTCATAGGTAGGGGAGTGGGTGTCAGGTCACCACATTTGAATGGATGGCAGACCTTTTGGTGAGGGAACAAGCCCTCAGCACTTTGTCTGAGGACATGAGAATCGGGTTGGAATATAGGGGAATGCAATACTGCAGATGAGTTGGGGAAAAAAAGGAGACCTGTACCTAGCAAGCAGGGCATCACTGCACAGGAAAGGGATACCCAGTGCTGCACAAAGGTATAAGGGAACCCATGGTGGGCAGCCTAAACTGCCCCAACAGAGTCCACCAGTAACAAGGGAAGCCACTAGTTCAGGTACATGGCCAGGATCAAGAGTTAAATGTAACCAGTGGGGCCATGTAGCATATAGATGTCCAAGGAGGCAAGGTGGGGAACAAAAGGTAGGGGAGCCAGCAAGTGGAAATAACAGAATGCCAGTGGAGACAACAAGGATACCAAACTACCACAAGAGGTTATATCCTATCTTAATAGATGCCACTAATAATATAGGCCATTGCTAAGAGAGACAGCCTCTGACCTAACCATTGTGAAGCCTGCAATGGTTAAAGAGGAACACTACTTGCTTGGGCAGTCTACTCCAGTTAGATCTTTAGGTGGGACCCCATTCCAAGCACCTTTGGCTAGGGTTCACCTTGATTGGTAGGGTCAAAAAGGAAGCAAGCAAGTAGTTGTGTTTGAGCTCTCAGACTCAACATTACAAGGCTAGAGGGAGGTAGCTAGTGAGGCACCTGATTCTCAAGGAAAAGGAGATTCCTTATGCTGGGACAAAGGGTTACTGTACAGAGAATGGACCCTTGAGGGAGGGCTCGAGGGTAAGAGAATATAGCAAGTGGTAGTGCCCAAAGCCAACCATCTGGCACTTCTAGCCATAGAACATGACATTCCCTTTGTAGGTCACAGAGGCATAAAACATACCAAGAGATGTATTATGTAGAACTTTTATTGGCCTGAGATTGCAGGGATTTAGCAGGGTACTGCAGGACCTGTGAGCAGTGCCAAAAAGTAGACAAGGCAGGAGACAACGTCAAATATCATTTGGTGCCTTTGCTTGTGATTGAGGAGCCATTTCATAGGGTAGCTATGGATATTGTGGGGCCTCTGATTACCCGTGGTTCCACAGGGAAGACATATATCCTAGAGGCAGTAGATTATGCTACCAGATACCCTGAGGTAGTGGCTCTGTCCTCCATCAAGGCAGAGAAAGATTCCAATGCTTTGTTAGAGATTTTCAGCAAGGTAGGTTTCCAAAAAGAAATACTAACTGACATATGTGCCAATTTTATGTCAGACCTGCTGACTCGTCTGTGTAAGCACTGTTGGGTGAAGCACCTAAAGACCACCCACTACCACTCCCAGACTAATGGTCTGGTGGGACAGGTTAAACTCTTCACTAAAGATCATGCTACAGACATTTGCAGACCAGTTTAAGATGGGGTGGGACAAATATTTGCCTCATCTGTTGTTTGCTTACAGAGAGGTGAGGGGACCTCTAGATTTGATTCATGATGAGTGGGAGAGTGAGTGTGAATCCCATAAGGAGTCTGTCGTGGTATATGTGCTAAACCTCAGGACAAAGCTCAGGGAACTCATGGGCTTGGCCCAGGAGAACCTGGCAGGAGCCCAATAGCAGAAAATGTTCTGGTAGGACAGGAATGCTCAAGACAGAGAGTATGCCGTGGAACAACAGGTTATGGTTCTCATTCCTGTCAGACACAATAAGCTGCAGGCAGCTTGGGAGGGACCCTTCAAAGTGGTAAAGAAGGTCAGTGATGTTAACTACATGGTGGAACTGCTAGGCAGGAGGCAGGGGCACAAACTGTACCATGTTAACAAGATGAAACCTTACCATGGTAGGGGGGCCCTTGTGCTGAGTATTTGCAGTGGATGGCAGGAGGACTTTGAGTGAGATCCATGGCTACAGCCAGCCAGCCAGCCAAATCCCATGTTACTATGGTAGAGACTAGGGGTGCAGGCATATGATATGACAGTGCAACACTGTAATGGGGTCAGCAATGGCAAGGTAGCTGGGACCTCAAGATAGGGTATGGGTCAATGTATTCCCAGATAAGCACATTCCCTGCAAGCAATGTTTCTCAAGGGGCACTTGAAAAAATAGCTTGAGTATTTGAATGGGGGGAAAAGTGTGATGAAAGGAGGTACTGCCAGCACAGCTAGCTGGAATTTTGTAAATAATTATATGTCATTTGTGAATATCAAACTGATTCATACAAGAGGCTGGTCTTACAAATGATTTAGAACTGTATGACATGTGTATATAAAACTAATTTGTACAGATGTTTGTGTTGAAAAGGTATTTGTAAAGTGATTGTGTTTGAAATGTATTCACAGTGTGTCTTACTGGAAAGAACACAAAGGCACATGTACTATTGTAACTGTTTGAATGTATATGTTTTACCAGTGGAAACTGAAGGGTTAACCTCTCTCCAGGAAACTTTAGAAAAATATCTGAAATTAAATCACTTTATAGGCTAGGCTATAAAGATGCTATGTCACAGGTTTCAAGGCAGTCAGCGACACAAAGTCTGTAGTAGGAAGCTTTCTGCATTCTCTTTGGTGTGAACTAATTACTACCTGGAAGTGTGGAGGTATGCAATTGTTTTATAACTTTCAGCACCTGACAAAGATCTGAGTAAAAGTCCTTGTGTGTGTATTTTTACATGTAGGTGCTAAGTCCTGCCAGCTGCCAGCAATGGGAGTTTGCATGAGAACTACAAGTCAGATGACCAGAAATGATGTCATTCTACAAGCAATCCCAACAGTAACATTTTAGATATTATTTTGAAAAGTCTCTTAGAGAAACTGAGCATTCTGTATTTGGTCTTGGGCCTGACAACAACAAGAAGAAACATTCACCACACCATCTTCCTTGATCTAAGTAAGTTGTTAGGGTAAAGTAACTCTCTTAGATTCAGTCAAGAATTTTGATAGGTTGCAATTTCTTCAGTATGCCTACACTGCGTGCTCCAAATTGAAGGAGTGCACTGTATTTTAATGAACAAAGGAAATTTATTGCGATCGTCTTATTTTAATGTGTGCAGCGTTGTTCATAGGCTGCAACATTATTTTATTATGACATCTATTTCCTGATCTGTTGAGGACTGGAGGAATATATTGTATTCTAATCAATAAGGAAAATATGTTGTGACTGGTTCATTTAAATGTGTAAAATGTCTTTGATTTGTTTTTACTTTTTTTAAAAGTTATGCTATGTTTGTCAATGTTAATGGTCTGAAGAAGCAGTTATTTTGATCCTGAAAGCACTAACCTCTAAATAAATATATACTTTATTAAGGCGATTCAGTCGTGCGTCAGTTCATCCTTCCTTTGGTTTATTTTATTGTTGCATATTGCTTGGAGGATTAACTGTTTATCCTTGGCTCCGTTTCACTATTTGGATATTGTTCACTTTATCAGTTGGCCTTGTAGGATGGCTGAAGTTTTCAGTACAGAAGCTGAACTTGATTTTAATCCATCTAGAAAAGGTACGGGCAGCAACAATAGAACTGATAAGTTACTTAATTGCATCGTTAGTAGAAGTAATCCATTATTGAGTCTTAACTACAAAACTAGTACTGTCAACTCTGAAGAGGATGGAGTGGATTATGAACTGTTTCACAATAATTTAAACACTTAAGAGAATTTTTTTAAGTTTAAAAGGCTACAACTACAGCGTTGTCATTCTGAGGCATGTTTGCACTTGCATGTGATACCAAGAGGTCTAAGAGTCCTGAAGATGCCCACATATGCTGGTCAATGTGAACATTTTCCTGTGATTCTGGTCAAGTGGCAACAATTGAATCTTGAGGTGGGCTTCAGTTAGTTCAAACAACTGATAGACTTTTTTAGACCAGAGAAAGATAAACTAGCTGAGACTATCAGGAAACAACAGATCATGTTGTATGATTTGTTTCCAGCTAGCACTGTTAGCAGCGCACATAATGGAATCATTGATACCATCGTTGTTTATGAAAAGAAACTCACTATACACAAGAGAAGGAAACTGGAAATAAACTCAGTGAATTTCAAGAATAGCCATGTTTTTTCATGGCCTAAGACTGTTCCATCTGATGCCAAGAAGAGTGAATCATCTAGGGTGAAGCAGTCCACCTGCAAGACTAATGGTCCATCTCCCTGCAGAGTCAGATGGAATCATTCAAACCGTCAACACCTGAGAGAGTCAGTCTGGTAAATCCCCACGTGAACCCATCATATACAGCTGTGCAGTCTGATGTAAGGAGGAAAACGAATAATATCAAGAACGGTTCCAAAACAGAGCAGGTTCATTATAATCTTCCTCTTCCTATTAGCCTGGAGAGAGGGAGGACTATCGATCCATCGAGAAGCAGTGGGCAAGCCAAGAGGAAGCAGGACTACCATACCAACAGCCATTGTGCCATCAAGAAAATGTGCCAACCAGTATATGTTCTATAGTTGGGAATATCTCAAGGAGAAATCTATCTGAGATCGAGCATTCAGTACTCAGCCAAAGTTTGTCATTTATTCCAGTGCAGCAGGCTGATTTAACTGATACTGTTCTTGAACCTGATGCTTAAATTATGTTTTCCAGTTAATGAGCATCAGAATATGCATATATTTAAGAAACCCAGCTTGTTTACCCCTATTATGCATCTTCTATTAGAAGCTCTGGGAGAGTGATTTGCCCCAGACTTGAAGTAAAGAACCATACAGCAGTGCTTTTCACAATTTAACTACAGTGGAGAGAGAAGTGCTGCATGGCTTACAATGAGATTGCACTGTTGTGATAAAACTTGCTGATAAGGGCAGGCTGATTGTTAATATGGACATTGATTATTACTATGACTCAATGAATTCAATGATCATCAATGTTTCTACTTATGCCATGGGGTTGGGAGGGTGGCCTAATGGTTAAGGTGTTTGCTTTACAAACACAAGGTGCAGGGTTTGAGTCTCACAAGGGATAATTGGCTAGGCTTAAAATGGCTCGCAAGGGCAGTTAGCTTAGTATGAACCTCTTTCTCTTTCTTTCATACAAAGTGATAAATGACGGCTTGCTTAGTAGACAAATTAGTCTTGATTTATTTAATTATTTAAAGTTTAATGTCCCATTGATTCCAACAATGCAAGGACTTCCTAAAATATACAAGAATCTCCGGCAAGCATCATTTCATCATATTGTTGCTGGTAGGGGTCTGTGTATAGAGCTGTTCACAATTTATGTTAAAAAGCATCTCTGGCCTGTGCTAAATAGCAATGTTTTTGTTTTAGGTTCATAGTTTCATAGGTAGGTACTAGGCTATTGGCCCTAGGGCCTATATAAGCCTAGCCAAATGGTACCCTGGCTTTTGCCACCCAAGAAAATTATTTTCCTGTGCCCCTGTCAAGCAGAGCCACAGAAGTGATCCCAGGGGTGAATATCCTATCTCCCATCCAATCATCAAAGATTTTTCTTGAAGAGTGCTAATGAGGAGCTTTGTTTGATATAGATAGGCAGTTTGTTCCAGAGTATGGGAAGCCTCTGAGACAGGAATCTATCCCTCCAGCATGTTCTGTTTATTGCGGTGACAAGGTTTAGGTCCCTAGAGCATGCAGCTTAGAGGGATTAGGATTTCTTTACGTGGAGCATGTCCAACAGCTCTGGGTTTGACATAGCTTTGTATGTTAGACATAGATCGTCTCTGAGTAGGTGATATGCGACAGAGTAAAGCTGGAGTTTTAGTTGATTCTAAACATTTTTACAGGATTTGTTTGTGTCTACTAATCAGATTAATGATGTTGACGTATGTTTTTTAAGTGACATTTGATGTGAAATCATTATTCACAGTTATCCTGAATACTCTTGGTTTGGAGTTCATCGGGAAATATTTGGAGCACCATAGTGAATATGAGAGGACATTCATTGATCTACTTTGTCTATTTATTGAAGTAGTACTTGAAAACAATGTTTTTGTTTCAAATGAGAATTATTATTTGCAGATAGATTTCGTAGCTATGGGAAAATCTTGTGGGAATGGTCACACCGTGTTCCTTGCTTATTGGGAAGAAACCCTGGTTTTGAATAATGTGAAGTTCTTGCCATTTATAGGGTTTTATTGACATTTTCTTCATGATATTTTCATAGTTTGCAAGGGTTAAGGATCTGCATGACTTCATTGAATGTTTACACACTATGTTTTTTTTTCCGAGTTTTCACTACACTACTCAGCTTTGTCCATTAAGTTCCTGGATAGACATGTTATTAGGTCCTTAGATGTAAAATTTAGTACAGAGCTATTCAGGAAAGAATAATGTAGGAATATATTACTACACAGACAGAGTATGCATCCTGGCTACATGTTCAATAATGTTATGAAAGGCCAGGGTATGCATGTCTAAAGGCTGAATGCTAGTGATGAAGGCTTCAGCTGAGATTTATGGATACTCAGCAATAAATTTACACAGAGAGGTTATAATAATATTAAAGTGAACAGAGCACTCTCACAAGTTTTACCTTTAAGAGAAAACAGGGCTAAACTATATTTTTCCACTAATAAGAATATCAAAGTTGGTGTCGGCAACATCAGGAGAAGTAGGAGATTTGATAATATATTATTCATTATACTAGTATCATGAATCAAGTCACAAATATTCTTTGTAAGCTTTGGCCAATAT